>NC_088415.1:86109750-86172250 GCF_034236695.1 Oncorhynchus nerka
TCATCACAGGGAGAGAGAGAGAGCGATAAAAGACCTCTCACAGCAGGCTCTGTCCTCCACTCAGTGGTAGATCTCTATCTCTCCATTCTCACTCACACAGTCAAGAGAAATACACCAATCCCATCGCTCCTACGGTCTCTGGAAGTGTCCCAAATGCCACCTTATTCCCTACGTAGCGCAGTACTTAGTGTCCTAAATAGGGAATAGGGGGCCACTTAGGACACACGTCTATCTCAGCAGCAAACTCATACGGAGAGTGGACATTTGATATTCTACAGACAGCAAGGAGTTCCCCCCTGCTGCCTCTGTCGCCCTGGGCTCGCACTTATGGGGGGGGTGTTTAGGTCTGGGCTATGTTCATTAGGGCACACCGTAGCAAAACACTGTGAAAAATTAGTCTTTCCTATTGCACAAGATCAGAAAATACCTCTCTGTTTCACTCCGGTTGGAAAATTTTCTTCAGTTTGGTGCCTAACGCGAACACAACCCTGGTTTCCCATCTCAAACGGGTTGTTCTGTGTGACGAATGACAGGGTAAAAAAAGCACTGGATAAATCAAATGTCATTTGAGTCGAAGGGAGACATTTAATTTAGGATTTTAGAGGCTCCTTTCCGCCCACAGTGTCAAAACAGATTCCTTCTTGGTAACCCCACTGGGCATACACTGGTTGAGTCAATGTCGTTTCCATTTCATCTTAAGGACCACTGAACTGTACCCAGTGGGTGTGGCTTTGGGTACCGTGGGTGTGGCTTTGGGTACAGTGGGTGTGGCTTTGGGTACAATGGGTGTGGCTTTAAAACAGCAATGACGGTAGGGGCATGGGCAGATTTAGTACACTAAAGTCACCGTTGTTTTTATGTTAGTTTAATGTAACGTTATTTCAATGTAACTTGATGTCGTCTCCACGTTATTTCAATGTAACTGGTACGCTGTATCAATGTCACCAACCAACAGCATTAGTCTTGCATTAAGAGCATGCTTCAATGTTTAGTTAATCCCACATCCGTTACATTTTGTTAATCCCACATGCGTTACATTTTGTTAATCCCTCAATCATTATGTTAAATTAATCCCTCATTCATTATGCATTTAAAGACAACCTAAGTGATACTGGAAAGAGCTGTGTGCATTCTTTAATTCTTCAAAGAGTTCACCCAATTATTCCCTAATTATACCGGTTGTTACACACCTGCAAGAAGCAGACTCAGACATGCAGCTGCTATTCTTATTTCACAGTTATAGACTGAAAATCATTACTTGACTTGCTTTTTCAGTGTAGAATGTAGCACGCCAAACCAGATCAGACCATACCAGATCAGACCATACCAGATCAGACCAGACCATACCATACTAGACCATACCAGATCAAACCATACCAGATCAGACCAGACCATACTAGATCATACCAGATCAGACCAGATCAAGCCATACCAGATCAGACCATACCAGATCAGACCAGACCATACCATACTAGACCATACCAGATCAAACCATACCAGATCAGACCATACCAGATCAGACCAGACCATACCATACTAGACCATACCAGATCAAACCATACCAGATCAGACCAGACCATACTAGATCATACCAGATCAGGCCATACCAGATCAGACCATACCAGATCAGACCGTACCAGATCCGACCAGACCATACCAGATCAAACCATACCAGATCATACCAGAACAGACCATACCAGATCAGACCAGACCATACTAGACCATACCAGATCATACCATACCAGATCAGACAATACTAGACCAGACCATACCAGATCAGACCAGACCATACCATACTAGACCATACCAGATCATACCATACCAGATCAGAGAATACTAGACCATACTAGACCAGACCATACTAGACCAGACCATTACTAGACCAGACCATACCAGATCAGACCATACTAGACCAGACCAGACCATACTAGAACAGACCAGACCATACTAGACCAGATCAGATCATACTAGACCAGACCAGACTAGACCAGACCATACTAGACCAGACCATACGAGATCAGACCACACCAGATCATACTAGATCAGACCACACCAGAACAGACCATACCAGATCATACTAGACCAGACCAGACTAGACCAGACCATACTAGATCAGACCATACCAGATCAGACCATACCAGATCAGACCATACCAGATCAGACCATACCAGACCATACTAGACCAGACCATACCAGACTAGACCAGACCATACTAGTCCAGACCATACTAGACCAGACCATACCAGACCATACTAGACCAGACCAGACCAGATCAGACCATACCAGACCATACTAGACCAGACCATACCAGACCAGACTAGACCAGACCATACTAGTCCAGACCATACTAGACCAGACCAGACCATACTAGACCAGACCATACCAGACCATACTAGACCAGACCAGACCAGACCATACTAGTCCAGACCATACTAGACCAGACCATACTAGACCATACTAGACCAGACCATACTAGACCATACCAGACTAGACCAGACCATACTAGTCCAGACCATACTAGACCAGACCATACTAGACCAGACCATACCAGACTATACTAGACCAGACCAGACTAGATCAAACTAGACCATACTAGACCAGACCATACCATACTAGACCAGACCATAACATACTAGACCATACTAGACCAGACCATACTAGACCAGACCATACCATAGACCATACTAGACCATACTAGACCAGACCATACTAGACCATACCAGACCATACTAGACCAGACCAAACTAGACCAGACTAGACCAGACCATACCAGAACAAACCAGACTAGACCATACTAGACCAGACCATATTAGACCAGACCATACCAGACCATACTAGACCAGACCAGACTAGACCATACTAGACCAGACCAGACCATACCAGACCATACTAGACCAGAGCATACTAGACCAGAGCAGACTAGACCAGACCATACCAGACCATACTAGACCAGACCATACCATACCATACTAGACCAGACCATAACATACTAGACCATACTAGACCATACTAGACCAGACCATACTAGACCATACTAGACCAGACCATAACATACTAGACCATACTAGACCAGACCATACTAGACCATACTAGACCAGACCATACCAGACCATACTAGACCATACTAGACCAGACCAAACTAGACCAGACCAGACTAGACCAGACCATACCAGAACAAACCAGACTAGACCAGACCATACTAGACCAGACCAGACTAGACCATACTAGACCAGACCATATTATACCAGACCATACCAGACCATACTAGACCAGACCAGACTAGACCATACTAGACCAGACCAGACCATACCAGACCATACTAGACCAGAGCATACTAGACCAGAGCAGACTAGACCAGATCATACCAGACTAGACCAGAGCATACTAGACCAGACCATACTAGACCAGACCAGACTAGACCATACTAGACCAGACCAGACCATACCAGACCATACTAGACCAGAGCATACTAGACCAGAGCAGACCAGACCATACCAGACCATACTAGACCAGAGCATACTAGACCAGATCATACCAGACTAGACCAGAGCAGACTAGACCAGATCATACCAGACCAGACTAGACCAGAGCATACTAGACCAGACCATACCAGACCAGAGCATACTAGACCAGACCATACCAGACCAGAGCAGACTAGACCAGATCATACCAGACCAGACTAGACCAGAGCATACTAGACCAGACCATACTAGACCAGAGCATACTAGACCAGATCATACCAGACCATACTAGACCAGAGCAGACTAGACCAGATCATACCAGACCATACTAGACCAGAGCAGACTAGACCAGACCATACTAGACCAGAGCAGACTAGACCAGACCATACTAGACCAGAGCAGACTAGACCAGATCAGTGGCTAAAGCAGAAAAGAGCAGCACAGATACAGTACAAAGAGCCTTCAGAAAGTATTCATACCTCTTGACACATCGTTGTGTTACAGCCTGAATGCAAAATGGGTTTAATAGATGTTTCTACTCATGACAAAGTGAAAACGTGTTTTTAGAAATATTTGCAAATGTATTTCTCATTTACATAAGTATTCACACCCTCTGAGTCAATACATGTTAGAATCACCATTGGCAGGGATTACAGCTGTGAGGGTTTCTGGGTAAAGCTCTAAGAACTTTCCACACCTGGATTGTACAACATTTGCCTGTTATTATTTTAAAATTCTTCAAGCTCTGTCAAATGGGTTGTTAATCATTGCTCAACAACCATTTGCAGGTTTCAAGTAGATTGAGGTCAACACTGGAACTCGGCCACTCAGGAACATTCACTGTCTTCTTGGTAAGCAACTCCAGTGTAGATTTGTCCTTGTGTTTTAGGTTATTGTCCCGCTGAAAGGTGGATTCGTCTCCCAGTGTCTGGTGGAAAGCAGACTGAACCAGGTTTTCCTCTAGGATTTAGCCTGTGCTTAGATCTAATCGTTACTTATCATCAAGCTGATGGGTGTACATTAGCCTCTGGCAGAACGTGGAAACAGAGTATCATGATCATCCTGTCTATCATACTATTACACACATATGTCCAATTCACCATGTGTTCCATTACACACACACACCACACACACACACACACACACACACACAGAGAGAGAGATACACACACACACACCACACACACACACACACACACACACACACACACACACACACACACACACACACACACACACACAGAGAGAGAGAGATACACACACACACACACACACACAGCTTAATGTACTCATTTCACTGAGGCCAGTGATGAGATTACCACTTACTGTACCAGGCCTTCTACTGATAGAACCATTTGAGATTCAGCTGAGCTGCAGGGATCGTCTTATCTTCATCAATATTAAACCACAGCGTCGTCTTATCTTCATCAATATTAAACCACAGCGTCGTCTTATCTTCATCAATATTAAACCACAGCGTCGTCTTATCTTCATCAATATTAAACCACAGGGTCGTCTTATCTTCATCAATATTAAACCACAGCGTCGTCTTATCTTCATCAATATTAAACCACAGCGTCGTCTTATCTTCATCAATATTAAACCACAGCGTCGTCTTATCTTCATCAATATTAAACCACAGGGTCGTCTTATCTTCATCAATATTAAACCACAGCGTCGTCTTATCTTCATCAATATTAAACCACAGGGTACGTCTTATCTTCATCTTCATCAATCTTAAATCACAGCGTCGTCTTATCTTCATCAATATTAAACCACAGCGTCGTCTTATCTTCATCAATATTAAACCACAGGGTCGTCTTATCTTCATCAATATTAAACCACAGGGTCGTCTTATCTTCATCAATATTAAACCACAGGGTCGTCTTATCTTCATCAATATTAAACCACAGGGTCGTCTTATCTTCATCAATATTAAACCACAGGGTCGTCTTATCTTCATCAATATTAAACCACAGCGTCGTCTTATCTTCATCAATATTAAACCACAGGGTCGTCTTATCTTCATCAATATTAAACCACAGGGTTGTCTTATCTTCATCAATATTAAACCACAGCGTCGTCTTATCTTCATCAATATTAAACCACAGCGTCGTCTTATCTTCATCAATATTAAACCACAGCGTTCTATTTGATTCTGCCGTGTCTTATCAGCATGAACACACACACACACCACACACACACACACACACACACACACACACACACACACACACACACAGAGTGTACGTTTCAGTGCAAACACGCACAACACACCACGTGCAACCTACCCCCAATAATCTACTATTCTGCAGTTCAATTATTAAGGAAAGTCCATAAACATGCCTATCACACATGAGGAGGTCTGTTCTGTAAATACATGAGCATTTCCAGGTACATGGGTAGAGACGTTCATGTCAGTTGGGGCCTGTAGTAAAAGGATTTACTAAAAGGGTTCCAAGAATCTTTAATTCCTCTTCTGGAGTTTGGCGGATGATGATCCAAGGGGAATGTGACATCATTCCCAGCCAATCAGAAGGGCGTGCCCGTGGTGTGACCCAGTTCTCTCTCTCTCTCTCTCTCTCCGTTTGGACGAGGAGCCGCGGTGATGGGGGTGTTTCCGCCGGCAACAACTACTGCCTCGGAGGTAAAGAGAGACGGAAGACTGGTCGGTCACTCTGCTGCTCACTGTAGGGCTTCCACACACGTACACACACTCAGTATGTTCATACTGTACCCACAGTCCTGTTCGTATCCACGGTCCCGTTCATACTGTACCCACGGTCCCGTTCATACTGTACCCACAGTCCTGTTCGTACCCACGGTCCCGTTCATACTGTATCCACGGTCCCGTTCATACTGTACCCACAGTCCTGTTCGTACCCAGGGTCCCGTTCATACTGTACCCAGGGTCCCGTTCATACTGTACCCAGGGTCCCGTTCATACTGTACCCACGGTCCCGTTCATACTGTACCCAGGGTCCCGTTCATACTGTACCCACGGTCCCGTTCATACTGTACCCACGGTCCCGTTCATACTGTACCCACGGTCCCGTTCATACTGTACCCACAGTCCCGTTCATACTGTACCCACGGTCCCGTTCATACTGTACCCACGGTCCTGTTCGTACCCACGGTCCTGTTCATACTGTACCCACGGTCCCGTTCATACTGTACCCAGGGTCCCATTCATACTGTACCTAGGGTCCCGTTCATACTGTACCCACGGTCCCGTTCATACTGTACCCACAGTCCCGTTCATACTGTACCCACGGTCCTGTTCGTACCCACGGTCCCGTTCATACTGTATCCACGGTCCCGTTCATACTGTACCCACAGTCCTGTTCGTACCCACGGTCCCGTTCATACTGTACCGACGGTCCTGTTCGTACCCACGGTCCCGTTCATACTGTATCCACGGTCCCGTTCATACTGTACCCACAGTCCTGTTCGTACCCACGGTCCCGTTCATACTGTATCCACGGTCCCGTTCATACTGTACCCACGGTGCCCTTCATACTGTACACACAGTCCCGTTCATGTATGTCCTATCTGCCTCTGAGCCCATGCATTCTCACTCACATCAATAAGTGTCACCAGGTTAAGGGACATTTGACTTTCACAGATATTATTCATAGATATACAACCTCCCTGTTCCCCAAGGGCCATACAGTAGTGATATACAACCTCCCTGTTCCCCAAGGGGCCATACAGTAGTGATATACAACCTCCCTGTTCCCCAAGGGCCATACAGTACAGTGATATACAACCTCCCTGTTCCCTAAGGGCCATACAGTACAGTGATATACAACCTCCCTGTTCCCCAAGGGCCATACAGTAGTGATATACAACCTCCCTGTTCCCCAAGGGGCCATACAGTAGTGATATACAACCTCCCTGTTCCCCAAGGGCCATACAGTACAGTGATATACAACCTCCCTGTTCCCCAAGGGGCCATACAGTAGTGATATACAACCTCCCTGTTCCCCAAGGGCCATACAGTAGTGATATACAACCTCCCTGTTCCCCAAGGGGCCATACAGTAGTGATATACAACCTCCCTGTTCCCCAAGGGCCATACAGTACAGTGATATACAACCTCCCTGTTCCCCAAGGGGCCATACAGTAGTGATATACAACCTCCCTGTTCCCCAAGGGGCCATACAGTAGTGATATACAACCTCCCTGTTCCCCAAGGGGCCATACAGTACAGTGATATACAACCTCCCTGTTCCCCAAGGGGCCATACAGTACAGTGATATACAACCTCCCTGTTCCCCAAGGGGCCATACAGTACAGTGATATACAACCTCCCTGTTCCCCAAGGGGCCATACAGTACAGTGATATACAACCTCCCTGTTCCCCAAGGGGCCATACAGTAGTGATATACAACCTCCCTGTTCCCCAAGGGGCCATACAGTAGTGATATACAACCTCCCTGTTCCCCAAGGGGCCATACAGTACAGTGATATACAACCTCCCTGTTCCCCAAGGGGCCATACAGTAGTGATATACAACCTCCCTGTTCCCCAAGGGGCCATACAGTAGTGATATACAACCTCCCTGTTCCCCAAGGGGCCATACAGTAGTGATATACAACCTCCCTGTTCCCCAAGGGGCCATACAGTAGTGATATACAACCTCCCTGTTCCCCAAGGGGCCATACAGTACAGTGATATACAACCTCCCTGTTCCCCAAGGGGCCATACAGTACAGTGATATACAACCTCCCTGTTCCCCAAGGGCCATACAGTACAGTGATATACAACCTCCCTGTTCCCCAAGGGGCCATACATTACAGTGATATACAACCTCCCTGTTCCCCAAGGGGCCATACAGTACAGTGATATACAACCTCCCTGTTCCCCAAGGGGCCATACAGTACAGTGATATACAACCTCCCTGTTCCCCAAGGGGCCATACAGTAGTGATATACAACCTCCCTGTTCATCCACAAGGGGCCATACAGTAGTGATATACAACCTCCCTGTTCCCCAAGGGCCATACAGTACAGTGATATACAACCTCCCTGTTCCCCAAGGGGCCATACAGTACAGTGATATACAACCTCCCTGTTCCCCAAGGGCCATTGAGGCCTCCATAGACCTTTCACTAGTAGAAGGTCACGTTGAAGGCAGTTTAAAGTTTAGACAGGCTGGCCTTGTCCACTGGAGAATGACTCAACAGATAACCTTTTCTACTAATGCCATAGACACATTTACAGAACAAAGAGAATACTGGGCGATAATGGGGAGAAAGAAGCAGCACACTCATCCACAGGGGAGAGATGACAACGGAGGGAGAGATGATAGAGAGGGGAAGAGAGGTACGTTTTCTTCCATCGTGATGTCAGTATTATGACCACACGTACAACCAGGACTATGAAGGACGAAGGGCGAGATAGAGGAGAGAGAAAAAAGGAGAGTTATTGTTCATGTTGTAGCCAGACAGTTATGAAGACCACACTTATCTAGCCAGGATTATCGGGGAGAAGGGATGCTGAAGCATGAATCCCACTATTGTCTGGTCCCACCCAGACCTGTATTGTATGTGCACTAGTCTAGCAAGCAAACTCCTTGTGACTAACATTATAATGCCATACAATAAATAATTAGAAAAAAAAGGTACTACTGTAACCTAAAAGGGTTCTGTCCCCATAGGAAAACCCTTTGAAAAACCCTTGATGGTTCCAGGTTGAACCCTTTTGGGATCCATGTGGAACCCTCGTGGAAAGGGTTCTACGTACAGGGTTTTACCTGGAACCAAAAAGTGTTCTCCCATGGGACAGTCGCGGCTGTCCCCATAGCAGTATGGTAATTTGACCAGTTTCTCATTAGCAGCAAAATAATCCCGCAGTAACAGGAAATGTAAATTATTGTTTGGATTATAATTCTTGGACATTTTTTGTAGAGATTGATAAATGTTTTGTTAGGGCACATCAAGCCTGAAATGTTAAAGTGGAAATGACAAACCTTAGAAGCCTTTTTAAATCTCAAATTCACTCCTGCATCAATAGTGTGATCAAATTAAGATCCTACATCTGTACATACAGTACATTTAGGGTTGCAAAAATTCTGGTAATATTCCCAAGATTCCCTGGTTCTCCAGAAATACTAGTTGAGAAATTCCTGGTAAAAGGATGTAATAAGAAGGAAATCTGAGAATCCTCCAAACATGAGTTCTGGAAAACCTGGGAATTTTGCAACTGTAGTCAGAAGGGTTAAACTAACTCCTACAGTACAGTCAGAAGGGTTAAACTAACTCCTACAGTACAGTCAGAAGGGTTAAACTAACTCCTACAGTACAGTCAGAAGGGTTAAACTAACTCCTACAGTACAGCCAGAAGGGTTAAACTAACTCCTACAGTACAGTCAGAAGGGTTAAACTAACTCCTACAGTACAGCCAGAAGGGTTAAACTAACTCCTACAGTACATTCAGAAGGGTTAAACTAACTCCTACAGTACAGCCAGAAGGGTTAAACTAACTCCTACAGTACAGTCAGAAGGGTTAAACTAACTCCTACAGTACAGTCAGAAGGGTTAAACTAACTCCTACTATGCATTCAGAAGGGTTGGCTAAACTAACTCCTACTCTGCATTCAGAAGGGTTGGCTAAACTAACTCCTACACTGCATTCAGAAGGGTTGGCTAAACTAACTCCTACTCTGCATTCAGAAGGGTTGGCTAAACTAACTCCTACAGTACAGCCAGAAGGGTTGGCTAAACTAAATGCTACAGCGCATTCAGAAGGGTTGGTTAAACTAACTCCTACAGTACAGTCAGAAGGGTTGGCTAAACTAACTCCTACTCTGCATTCAGAAGGGTTGGCTAAACTAACTCTTCTGACTTCTTCTGCATTTTATTAAGTAACAGCCATTTTCTAAAATTGATTAAATTATATTTTTCCTCTAACTACTCCACACAATACCCCATAATGACAAAACAGATTTTTAGAAATCTGTGGTAATTTATTAAAAATAAAAACAGAAATACCTTATTTACATACACCACCATTCAAAGGTTTGGGGTCACACCAACTTGTCCTTGTTTTTGAAAGAAAATCACATTTTTTGTCCATTAAAATAACATCAAATTGATCATAAATACAGTGTAGATATTGTAAATGTTGTAAATGACTGTAAATGGCAGATTTTTTATTGAATATCTACAGAGGCACGTTGTTTTAGCTAATCCAAGTTTATAATTTTAAAAGGCTAATTGATCATTAGAAAACCCTTTTGCATTTATGTTAGCACAGCTGAAAACTGTTGTTCTAAATAAAGAAGCAATAAAACTGGCCTTCTTTAGAATAGTTGAGTATCTGGAGCATCAGCATTTGTGGGTTCAATTACAGGCTCAAAATGGCCAGAAACAAAGACCTTTCTTCTGAAACTCGTCAGTCTATTCTTGAATGAAGGCGAGAAATTGCCAACAAACTGAAGATCTCGTACAACGCTGTGTACTACTCCCGTCACAGAACAGCGCAAACTGGCTCTAACCAGAATAGAAAGAGGAATGGGAGGCCCCGGTGCACAACTGAGCAAGGGGACATGTACATTAGAGTGTCTAGTTTGAGAAACAGACGCCTCTCACAAGTCCTCAACTGGTAGCTTCATTAAATAGTACCCGCAAAACACCAGTCTCAACGTCAACCTCAGTGCATGTCAGAGCAAAAACCAAGAAATTAGGTCAAAGGAATTGTCCGTAGAGCTCTGTGACGGGATTGCATCGAGGCACAGATCTGGGTAAGAGTACCAAAATATTTCTGCAGCATTGAAGGTCACCAAGAAGACAGTGGCCTCCATCATTCTTAAATGGAAGAAGCTTGGAACCACCAAGACGCTTCCTAGAGTTGGCCAACCGGCCAAACTGAGCAATTGGGGGAGAAGGGCCTTGGTCAGGGAGGTGAACAAGAACCCGATGGTCACTCTGACAGAGCTCCAGAGTTCCTCTGTGGAGATGGGATGAGCCTTCCAGAAGGACAACCATCTCTGCAGCCCTCCACCAATCAGGCCTTTAAGGGAGAGTGGCCAGACGGAAGCCATTCCTCAGTAAAAGGCACATGACAGCCAGCTTGGAGTTTGCCAAAAGGCCCCGAAAGGACTCTCAGACCATGACAAACAAGATTCTCTGGTCTGATGAAACCAAGATTGAACTCTTTGGCCTGAACGCCAAGCTTCACATCTGAAGGAAACCTGGCACCATTCTTACGGTGAAGCATGGTGGCGGCAGCATCATGCTGTGGGGGTGTTTTTCAGCAGCAGGGACTAGAAGACTAGTCAGTATTGAGGGAAAGATGAATGGAGCAAAGTACAGAAAGAACCTTGAAAACCTGCTCCAGAGCACTCAGGACCTCAGACTGGGGAAAAGGTTCACCTTCCAACAGGCAAACGACCCTAAGCACACTGGCAAGACAACACAGGTGTGGCTTTGGGAAAAACTTCTGAACGTCCTTGAGTGGCCCAGCCAGAGCCCGGACTTGAACCCGATCGAACATCTCTGGAGAGACCTGCAAATAAAATAGCTCCCCATCCAACCTGACAGAGCTTGAAAGGATTGGCAGAGAAGAATGGGAGAAACTCCCCAAATACAGGTGTGCCAAGCTTGTAGGGTCAAACCCAAGCAGACTTGAGGCTGTAATCGCTGCCAAATGTACTTATTAAACAAAGTACTGAGGAAAGGCTCTGAATACTTATGTAAATGATAAATGTCAGTATTTTTTTTTATTTTTTATAAATTTGCAAAATTTCTAAAAACCTGTTTTTGCTTTGTCATTATGGGGGATTGTGTATAGATTGATGACGAAAAAAATACAATTTAATCCATTTTAGAATAAGGCTGTAATGTAACCAAAAATTGAAAAAAGTTGAGGGTTCTGAATGTTTTCTGAATACAATGTACATACAGATGTGGGACAATGCTAGAAGTAAACAGGACAGTTAAGATTAAAGATACGACCTAAAAGACATCCCAGCCATCATTCTCATCATTATCAGAGTAAAAAGCAAAAGGCTCTCCTATGGGATAACATTGCTTGTTCTTCTGTTCTATACCAGACATACGGAGATGTTGTTAAACTGAACTGATCTTTTGTTCCAGGGACTTCACCAGCGGGACATGGGGGCCTGCCGGTTCAATTTCACCAGCGGGACATGGGAGCCTGCCGGTTCAATTTCACCAGCGGGACATGGGAGCCTGCCGGTTCAATTTCACCAGCGGGACATGGGAGCCTGCCGGTTCAATTTCACCAGCGGGACATGGGAGCCTGCCGGTTCAATTTCACCAGCGGGACATGGGAGCCTGCCGGTTCAATTTCACCAGCGGGACATGGGAGCCTGCCGGTTCAATTTCACCAGCGGGACATGGGAGCCTGCCGGTTCAATTTCACCAGCGGAACATGGGAGCCTGCCGGTTCAATTTCACCAGCGGGACATGGGAGCCTGCCGGTTCAATTTCACCAGCGGGACATATTGGACTCGTCAGTGTATCTGGAGCTATCGTAGCTGGTTAAAATTGTATAACCTGCAGTGAACACACAAACAGATACATACAGACAGACACATGCACATGTGCCAGTAAAAGTTCAATAAGGGAGCACAGTGGACACATTATTTTGTCTAGTACCCAGAGATCCCATGAGACAGGCGTGCTCCTTCCTGCTGAGATGACTTCAGTGCCTGTGTGTGTTATTCACAGAGAGAGAGAGCTAGGGAGAGAGAGAGGGGATGGAGGCAGAGCGAGAGAGAGGGAGAGAGTGAGAGACGGGACAGAGACAGCAAGAGAGAAAGAGGCAGAGGGAGGGGGAGGGAGGCAGAGAGAGAGGGGGAGAAAGAGGGAGGCAGAGAGAGAGACAGAGGCAGAGAAAGAGAGGGACAGAGGGAGGCAGAGAGAGAGACAGAGGCAGAGAAAGAGAGGGGCAGAGAGAGGCAGAGAGAGAGAGAGGCAAAGCGAGAGAGAGGCAGAGCAAGTGAGAGAGGCAGAGAGAGAGAGTGGAGGCAGAGAGAGAGGCAGCGAGAGAGGCAGAGGGAGAGAGGCAGAGAGAGAGAGGCAGAGAGAGAGAGAGAGAGAGAAAGAGGAGAGCAGAGAGAGGCAGAGAGAGAGAGAATGAGAGAGACAGCGAGAGAGAGAGATGCAAATTGGGGAGAGAGAGAGAGTGAGAGAGGCAGTGAGAGAGAGAGAGCGAGAGAGAGAGAGAGGGGGAAGCAGGGAGAGAGGGAGAGGGGGCCGAGAGAGAGAGGGGCAGAGAGAGAGAAGGGGCAGAGAGAGAGGGGGCAGAGAGAGAGAGAAGGGGCAGTGAGAGAGAACAGAGACAGAGAGAGAAAAAGAGACAGAGATAGGATGCATAGTGGGGAGAGAGGCAGAGAGAGAGAGAAAGGCAGAGAAAGAAAGAGAGAGGCCAGGAGAGAGAGGCCGAGAGAGAGAGTGGCTGAGAGAGAGAGAGAGAGAGAGAGAGAGAGAGCGCGAGGCAGAGATTGAGAGAGAGAGCGAGAGAAAGAGGTTAGGAGAGAGAGGCAGAGAGAGAGAGAGAGGCAGAGAGATGGAGAGGCAGAGAGAGAGAGAGGCAGAGAGAGAAAAAAGAGAGAGAGATGTGGAGGGCAGGATTCAACTAAATGCATAACTTTACTTGTGGATGGCTCAATTAGCAAAACGCCTCGCCGCAATTTACTTGCTGAATGGAGTGGAGAGAGTTATGTTTCCAAGAGGGAGCACAACAGTCTCTAGAGTCCAGGGTTTCCGTTAGCTGGTAATAGCCGGCTTTTGGCCTCACATGTTTTTTTAAAGCCAATCCATAAAATTGACACCAGCCAATTGTCCGGGATAAAAAAAACTAAACATTGCAAAATAATGTTTTTTTTTGCCTATTTACTGATGGGAATACCAGGTAATGAAAAACATTTGGCCGGTCATGCTTATCGATCTATGGGTTAATTTGGAATTACATTTGGCGCGTGTATATTCATTATGTATCTTATTTATCACATTAACAAACAGCTAACAGATACAGAGCGTTTAAGTGGGATCTGTCAGCTTTAAGTGGGATATCTGTCAGCTTTAAAAAAAAAAAAAAATGTACCTTTATTTTACTAGGCAAGTCAGTTAAGAACAAATTCTTATTTACAATGACGGCCTAGGAACAGTGGGTTAACTGCCTATTCAGGGGCAGAACGACAGATTTGTACTTTGTCAGCTCGGGGGTTTGAACTTGCAACCTTCCGGTTACTAGTCCAACGCTCTAACCACTAGGCTACCCTGCCGCCATGTCAGCTTTAAGTGGGATATCTGTCAGCTTTAAGTGGGATATCTGTCAGCATTAAGTGGGATATCTGTCAGCTTTAAGTGGGATATCTGTCAGCTTTAAGTGGGATATCTGTCTGCTTTAAGTGGGATATCTGTCTGCTTTAAGACAGAGAGGCTCTCTATGGACCCGGGAAGACAGGATAGAGAGGCTCTCTATGAACCCAGACTGACAGGATATAGAGACTCTCTATGAACCCAGACTGACAGGATAGAGAGGCTCTCTATGGACCCAGACTGACAGGATAGAGAGGCTCTCTATGGACCCAGACTGACAGGATAGAGAGGCTCTCTATGAACCCAGACTGACAGGATATAGAGACTCTCTATGGACCCAGACTGACAGGATATAGAGACTCTCTATGGACCCAGACTGACAGGATAGAGAGGCTCTCTATGAACCCAGACTGACAGGACATAGAGACTCTCTATGAACCCAGACTGACAGGATAGAGAGGCTCTCTATGGACCCAGACTGACAGGATAGAGAGGCTCTCTATGAACCCAGACTGACAGGATATAGAGACTCTCTATGAACCCAGACTGACAGGATATAGAGACTCTCTATGGACCCAGACTGACAGGATAGAGAGGCTCTCTATGAACCCAGACTGACAGGATAGAGAGGCTCTCTATGAACCCAGACTGACAGGATATAGAGACTCTCTATGAACCCAGACTGACAGGATAGAGAGGCTCTCTATGGACCCAGACTGACAGGATAGAGAGGCTCTCTATGAACCCGGGCTAACTACGGCTTAAAAACCTGACAAGCTACACTGAGCAAAAATATAAACACAACATGTAAAGTGTTTGTCTAATGTGTCACAAGCTAAAATAAAATATCCCAAAAATGCACAAAAAGCTTATTTCTCACAAATTTTGCACACAATTGTTTTCACATCCCTTTCAGTGAACATTTCTCCATTGCCAAGATAATCCATCCGCTGCATGATCATTACACAGGTGCACCTTGTGCTGGGGACAATAAAAGGCCACTGTAAATTGTGCAGTTTTGTCACACAACCCAATGCCAAAGATGTCTGAAGTTTTGCATTGAATGTTCATTTCTCTACCATAATCCACCTCCAATGTTATTTTAGAGCATTTGGCAGTACATCCAACTAGCCTCACAACCACAGACCACGTGTACGTAGTCGTGTGGGCGAGCGGTTTGCTGATGTCAACGTTGTGAACAGAGTGCCCCTGGTGGTGGTGGGTTTTTGGTATGGGCAGGCATAAGCTACGGAAAACAAACACAATTGCATTTTATCAATGTCAATTTGAATGCACAGAGATACCATGATGAGATCCTGAGGCCCATTGTCGTGTTTTTCATCCGTCGCCATCACCTCAGGTTTCAGCATGATAATGCTCTGTCCCATGTCACAAGGATCTGTACATGTCCCAGTTTTTCCATGGCCTGCAAACTCACCAGACATGTCACCCATTGAGCATGTTTGGGATGCTCTGGATCGATGCGTTCGACAGCATCTTTCAGATCCCGCCAATATCTAGCAACTTCACACAGCCATTGAAGAGGAGTGGGACAACATTCCACAGGCCACAATCAACAGCCTGATCAACTCTATGTGAAGGAGATGTATCGTGCTACATGAGGCAAATGGTGATCACACCAGATACTGACTGGTTTTCAAAGCCACGCCACTACTTTTAATTAAGGTATCTGTGCGTTGGACTAGTAACCGAAAGGTTGCAAGTTCGAATCCCCGAGCTGACAAGGTACAAATCTGTCGTTCTGCCCCTGAACAGGCAGTTAACCCCACTGTTCCTAGGCCGTCATTGTAAATAAGAATTTGTTCTTAACTGACTTGCCTAGTTAAATAAAGGTAAAATAAAAAAATATCTGTATTCCCAGTCATGTGAAATCCATAGATTAGGGCCTCATGTATTTATTTCAACTGACTGATGTCCTTATATGAACTGTAACTCAGTAAAATCTTTGAAATCTTTGCAGGTTGCATTTGGATTATTTCAAGAAGGCATTAGATCTTTGCCACTTTGATTCAGACTTCAGACGTCAGCTCATTTAACCATAGGAGTGTTATGGGCAGAGTGGCATAGATGTATTTTACACCTTGGTTCAAAAACACTTTAATCATATACTATATATACTATTTCAAATAATAACTTAAGCTGAGCATGATTGAGTTTACCTGGCGCAATGAGACCACTAGATTAGAAGAAGAAGAAAGAAAACACTCAAAATAATTTCAAAATGGAAAGATTTCTAATAGTATTCGAACCCAGGCCTGGTTTTAAGAGTTTTTTTGTAATTGTCTCTTAGCTCTGCAGGGCTGTAGTAAATGCAGGCTCACAGACCATATCTGGGAGGAGTAAATAGTTGTTTTTGATTTCCAATACACACGGTGGAAATAGGACTGTGGGCTTTCTGAGGAAAAACAAATCGAGCGATTGAGGTGAAGAAGTGAAATGAAGCCACACAGAAACAAACTCTGGGACTCAAATGATAGTAGGAAAACATACAGCATCTTTTTCTCTCTGCTCTTTCCCCCCCATCTGAGGGAAATAAGACAGGGTTTCTCCCAGTGAAGCTTCCTGCGCCACGGTGGAGCTCCAATCATCCAGTCTCCTGCGGAACTGTCACTACAATCAATTTCTCCCGACGTGCGGGAGAGACGAGGGAGGGAGGGAGGGAGGGAAAATGAGAAGCTGAGTCTTTCACGTTGCCTTGTAAAGTAGGGCAGGAGTGTAGTCACGTGTGTGTGTGTGTGTGAGAGAGTGTGCAGAGAGGCACCACAGTGACGCGTGATTGGGTAGAGGGGAGTGCAGAGAGGCACCACAGTGACGCGTGATTGGGTAGAGGGGAGGGTGACGCCATCATCCATGGTTGAAGGATTGATGCTTGCATCATGCAAGACTGGATTGGGTTGAGTTGTGGAGACTCTTGCTATCGCTATGGTTGCGATAAGTCATGGTAGACACCAAAGGTTCCGGCGGCCGCCAAGGGCAAAATCTACACTGATTCTTACATTTGATATTGAATTTGCAACCTTTGATTTGGCATCAAAGTCAATGTATTTTCTTAGCAGAGCTGACTTATTCATTGGCCCTTTATTCATTGGAGTCTCAAACGGCACCCTATTCCCTACATGGTGCACTACTTTAGACAGGCTCTGGCCAAAAGTAGTGCACTAGGCAACAGGGTGTAATTTGGGAGCCGTTGTGTCCTCCGTCGTCAGAAGATCAATCAAACGGAGAAAAGAACCCCCAAAATGCCCCATAATGGAGGAAACGGAGAACTGTGATCAAAAGAATCCGTTCTATTGGTTCCTTTGACCCCGCCCACTCACGGCATGTCACACGGTCGTGGGCTCATTCAAAGCTCCGTAAAATCCTAACCTGGAACGTGTGTTCAAACACAATACTGTGACTAGGGTAACAGCCGTTGCCATTCCTAAAAGGTGTGAATACAAAAGCTAAGGAGGCAAAAGACTGACACAAACAGTGGTACTACTACAGCTTAGTGGTTCAAGGGTTAAAGGTCACTGAGAAGAAACACACCCCTTCTTTTCTCACCATAGTGTCCAGGTAAAATCTAGTGCAGTCAGTGGGCGGGACTATTGCCCATCCACAAATTAAGGACACCTGTCTCAGCCAATGGGTGGTTTCTATGGTGTTTGATTGACAGCTTTCCATCACACTCACCGGCGGCGCAGTCCTCCTCGTCCGCCCCGTTCTCGCAGTCCCGCTCGCCATCGCATCGCCACGACAACGAGACACACTTGTTGGTGGAGCCGCCGCAGTCAAACTTCTCCAGAGGACACGTCTGCTTGCCTGGAGGGGAGAAAGGGAGATTATGTTCCATTCCAACACCTTGTACCCTTCTCTGCTGCCCTCACTCACTCCACTTGGCACATCTGAGAGGCTTGGGTAGGTGGGTTAGGGGTAGGTAGGAAGGGTTTAGGGTCTAACAGACTAGGGTGTATAGAAGGGTTTAGGGTCTAATAGAAGGGTTTAACAGACTAGGGTGTATAGAAGGGTTTAGGGTCTAACAGACTAGGGTGTATAGAAGGGTTTAGGGTCTAATAGAAGGGTTTAACAGACTAGGGTGTATAGAAGGGTTTAGGGTCTAACAGACTAGGGTGTATAGAAGGGTTTAGGGTCTAACAGACTAGTGTGTATAGAAGGGTTTAGGGTCTAACAGACTAGGGTGTATAGAAGGGTTTAGGGTCTAATAGAAGGGTTTAACAGACTAGGGTGTATAGAAGGGTTTAGGGTCTAACAGACTAGGGTGTATAGAAGGGTTTAGGGTCTAACAGACTAGTGTGTATAGAAGGGTCTCTTGTCGTGATGTGTGTTTTAACCTATATACAGTGGGGAGAACCAGTATTTGATACACTGCCGATTTTGCAGGTTTTCCTACTTACAAAGCATGTAGAGGTCTGTAATTGTTATCATAGGTACACTTCAACTGTGAGAGACGGAATCTAAAACAAAAATCCAGAAAATCACATTGTATGATTTTTAAGTAATTCATTTGCATTTTATTGCAAAACATAAGTATTTGATCACCTACCAACCAGTAAGAATTCCGGCTCTCACAGACCTGCTCTCCTGTTCTCCACTCATTACCTGTATTAACTGCACCTGTTTGAACTCGTTACCTGTATAAAAGACACCTGTCCACACACTCAATCAAACAGACTCTAACCTCTCCACAATGGCCAAGACCAGAGAGTTGTGTAAGGACATCATGGATAAATTGTACACCTGCACAAGGCTGGGATGGGCTACAGGACAATAGGCAAGCAGCTTGGTGAGAAGGCAACAACTGTTGGTGCAATTATTAGAAAATGGAATAAGTGCAAGATGACGGTCTGGGGCTCCATGCAAGATCTCACCTCGTGGGGCATCAATGATCATGAGGAAGGTGAGGGATCAACCCAGAACTACACGGCAGGACCTGGTCAATGACCTGAAGAGAGCTGGGACCACAGTCTCAAAGAAAAATATTAGTAACACACTACGCCGTCATGGATTAAAATTCTGCAGCGCACGCAACGCCTGCAAAATCGGCAGTGTATCAAATACTTGTTCTCCCCACTGTGTATATATATATATTATTTATTAATCCCAGCCCCCACAAGAGGCCTTTTGCCTTATGGAGGCACTCATTGTAAATAATACTTTTTTTCTTAACTGACTTCTCTAGTTAAATAAAGGTTAAATTAAATAAAGATGTTGTTCTCTCAACCCTGAACAGACAAGACAGGAACAACACAGCAGATGTACCAGTTGGTAGCAGAGAACAACATCTTATTCTGAGAGAACCCAGTTCACTAACCACAACAGTGTTGAAGAGAACCCAGTTCACTAACCACAACAGTGAAGAGAACCCAGTTCACTAACCACAGCAGTGTTGAAGAGAACCCAGTTCACTAACCACAGCAGTGTTGAAGAGAACCCAGTTCACTAACCACAGCAGTGTTGAAGAGAACCCAGTTCACTAACCACAACAGTGAAGAGAACCCAGTTCACTAACCACAACAGTGAAGAGAACCCAGCTCACTAACCACAACAGTGTTGAAGAGAACCCAGTTCACTAACCACAACAGTGAAGAGAACCCAGGCTCACTAACCACAACAGTGAAGAGAACCCAGTTCACTAACCACAACAGTGAAGAGAACCCAGTTCACTAACCACAACAGTGAAGAGAACCCAGTTCACTAACCACAACAGTGAAGAGAACCCAGTTCACTAACCACAACAGTGAAGAGAACCCAGTTCACTAACCACAACAGTGAAGAGAACCCAGCTCACTAACCACAACAGTGTTGAAGAGAACCCAGTTCACTAACCACAACAGTGAAGAGAACCCAGTTCACTAACCACAACAGTGAAGAGAACCCAGCTCACTAACCACAACAGTGTTGAAGAGAACCCAGTTCACTAACCACAACAGTGAAGAGAACCCAGCTCACTAACCACAACAGTGTTGAAGAGAACCCAGCTCACTAACCACAACAGTGTTGAAGAGAACCCAGCTCACTAACCACAACAGTGTTGAAGAGAACCCAGCTCACTAACCACAACAGTGAAGAGAACCCAGTTCACTAACCACAACAGTAAAGAGAACCCAGTTCACTAACCACAACAGTGAAGAGAACCCAGCTCACTAACCACAAGTGTTGAAGAGCACCCAGCTCACTAACCACAACAGTGTTGAAGAGAACCCAGTTCACTAACCACAACAGTGAAGAGAACCCAGTTCACTAACCACAGCAGTGTTGAAGAGAACCCAGTTCACTAACCACAACAGTGAAGAGAACCCAGTTCACTAACCACAACAGTGAAGAGAACCCAGTTCACTAACCACAACAGTGAAGAGAACCCAGTTCACTAACCACAACAGTGAAGAGAACCCAGCTCACTAACCACAAGTGTTGAAGAGAACCCAGCTCACTAACCACAACAGTGTTGAAGAGATCCCAGTTCACTAACCACAACAGTGGTGGAGAGAGAGAAAGAAAATGAGAGCGAGAGAAAGGGAGAGAGAGCGAACGAGAGAGAGGTAGAAAGAGTGAGGAAGAGAGAAAGAAAGTGTGAAAATAGCTATCCTATCCTCTAACCGATGGCCCTTTCATTAACTACACACATAATCCCCCTCCGTCGCTAACAAGGGAATCAAATACCAACCGTGTGCTCAAGTCGCTCGACACTAAGACAACGTAGTGATTGATTCGATTATGCTAGCTTGTGACTTCCAAAAGCTGTCGCTATAGTTGTGGCTAATGTGTTTTGTTCGAGAAAGGGGCCCTAAAGGCCAAATAAAAGCCAATTTGTCAGAGGCAGAGTGACATTTGCATTGCAGTTGTTTGCCGGTGGAGTGACAAATGAAGACTCAACAGCTCGTCTTTTATGACACAGGAACTAACAGGGATTAGGACATTTGTAGTACAATAGTTGGCTCACTGACACTGAAGTTTCTATGATGTGAGTTTCTATGATGTGAGTTTTATGATGTGAGATTCTATGATGTGAGTTTCTATGATGTGAGTTTCTATGATGTGAGATTCTATGATGTGAGTTTCTATGATGTGAGTTTCTATGATGTGAGTTTCTATGATGTGAGTTTTTATGATGTGAGTTTCTATGATGTGAGTTTCTATGATGTGAGTTTCTATGTTTTGATCTGTATGGCCTCACCTGTAAGTGCAGGTAACTTCCAAAAGAATGGAAACACTTGAATAAATGAGCAATATAAACTTTATTGAAAGCAAGTGCTTCCACACAGGTGTAGTGAGTTAATTAAGCATTTTGCATCCCATCATGCTTAGGGTCATGTATAAAAAATGCTGGGTAGGCCATTATTTTGGTTACCATGGTTATGCCCCATAGGATGACAATTCCCCCATCCACAGGGCACGAGTGGTCACTGAATGGTTTGAAGAGCATGAAAACGATGTAAACCATATGCCATGGCCGTCTCAGACACCAGATCTCAACCCAGATGAACACTTACGGGAGATTCTGGAGCGGTGTCTGAGACAGTCAATAAAGTACCAAATTATGGAATTTCTCATGGAAGACTGGTGTCGCATCCCTCCAATAGAGTTCCAGACACTTGTAGAATCTATGCCAGGGTGGATCTATACAGGGTGGATCCAGGGTGGATCTATACCAGGGTGGATCTATACCAGGGTGGATCTATACCAGGGTGGATCTATGCCAGGGTGGATCTATGCCAGGGTGGATCTATACAAGGGTGGATCTATACCAGGGTGGATCTATGCCAGGGTGGATCTATACCAGGGTGGATCTATACCAGGGTGGATCTATACCAGGGTGGATCTATACCAGGGTGGATCTATGCCAGGGTGGATCTATACCAGGGTGGATCTATACCAGGGTGGATCTATACCAAGGTGGATCTATACCAGGGTGGATCTATGCCAGGGTGGATCTATACCAGGGTGGATCTATGCCAGGGTGGATCTATACCAGGGTGGATCTATACCAGGGTGGATCTATGCCAGGGTGGATCTATACCAGGGTGGATTGAAGCTGTTCTGACGGCTCCTGGTGGCCCAACACCTTGAGACACTATGTTGGTGTTTCCTTTATTTTGGCAGTTACCTGTACAGTACGGTGTGTATTTCAAAGCATTTTGACCCGTAGATATCTCTCCTTTCACGGTCGTATGTGATATATTGATACATCACTGCTGTCTTATGTGATATATTGATACATCACTGCTGACTTATGTGATTGTGCAGTTTCTTCTACACCAGCGTTTCCCAAACTCCGTCCTCGGTGACCCCAAAGGGCGCATGTTTTTGTTTTATTACCCCTATCACTACACAGCTGATTCAAATGAGCAAAGCTTGATGATTAGTTGATTATTTGAATCAGCTGTGTACTGCTAGGGACAACAACAACAACAACAAAACGTGCACCCCCTTGGGGTCACCGAGGACGGCGTTTGGGAAACGCTGGTGTAGATGGATCATATGTTTGACCTTTGTCTTGTTGCCGTTTTGTCCAGCACGTCTCACCATTAAAGAAAAAGGAAATTGTAACCAGAGCTGGGTTCAAAATAGTATGTGTTTTTCCTTAAACACTTTCGCTGTGCTTGATTGAGTTTGCCTGGCGCAATGGAGCTAATAGAATAGTTCCAAAAGTGCAAACCCTGGACCATTTGGCGCTCAGGGAGGCTCAATCAAGCACTTAAAGTATTGGGGGAAACAAATACTATTTGAACCCAGGTCTACACTACAGCCCTACAAGGCAGCCAGAGAGTCAGTCAATGGGTCGTACTGCCTGGTGGTAGGGAGGTTGAGAGAGTAACTTGGCCCAGGCAGCTGAGCAGAAGAAATGGCACCAAACGCTCAGACGACACACACACTAAGTCACGGACAGATTTACTGCTTAATTAAGCTGGGCTAGCGTAGCCACGTCCCTCTCTGTGAATTATGGGTCAGGTACAAGAACGCTAGCTACGCTACAGTGAGCATATCAGCCAGGGTTAGCTACCACGGCTAGCATTCTACTGTATCTACTGTAGCTTAATTAAGCTGGGCTAGCGTAGCCACGTCCCTCTCTGTGAATTATGGGTCAGGTACAAGAACGCTAGCTACGCTACAGTGAGCATATCAGCCAGGGTTAGCTACCGCGGCTAGCATTCTACTGTATCTACTGTAGCTTAATTAAGCTGGGCTAGCATAGCCACGTCCCTCTCTGTGAATTATGGGTCAGGTACAGGAACGCTAGCTAAGCTACAGTATCAGCCTGCAACGTTACCTACCATTAGCATAACTAGCGTTAGCATACTACTGTATTCATGGCTCATGCAGCTTACTCACAGTGAATAAGGCATTGTTGTTTACCACAATATGTGTATGGTCTGGGTTCAAATGCAGGTCGTCATGGGGGATGTGGCATGAATCAGTACACGTGAAGACACGTTATTATGATGCTAATACATTGGCACTGATGAGTACAGTACACGTGAGCAGTGAACTGTGAAAACATGTTGCTTACAGCTAATGTGAAGTAAGCAATAAAAAGAAAGACATGCTCACACACACACACACACACACACACACACACACACACACACACACACACACACACACACACAGACAGACACAGACAGACAACCCCTCTACACGCACGCACACACACACTCCTCTCCCCCCAGACACACACACACACACACAGAGACAGACAGACAGACAACCCCTCTACACACACACGCACACTCCCCCCACACACACACAGACAGACAGTCAACCCCTCTACACACACACACATACAGACAACCCCTCTACACACACACACACACACAGAGACAGACAGACAACCCCTACACACACACACACACACACACAATCCCAATGAAATACACATCTTTGCATAACTAAACTCCTCTCCGTTATTCAGCCAGTAGACTCATTCTCATTACTCATTACCTCTAACAGTGAAACATCTCGATAGGGTTGAAGCTCAAAATCTACAAAGAGACAACTGTCTGTTTTCATTAACCTCCTCCTCCTCCTACAACTATCCATAATCCTCTGTGTCATTCAACATCTAAAATGGACCAAAATGGTTTTATTAAATCAGATGCCTATCAATAGAGAGTATGTGTATCTTCGGGTATCAAAGGCTTCTTTCGGGAAAAGCTGCACCGAAGCTTATACTGTTTGCTATCTTTCCTGCAGCTGCACAGAGCTGTCACTCTAAAATGTCTGCTGCATGTGTCACATCATATGGAAATAAGAATTTGTTCTTAACTGACTTGCCTAGTTAAACAAAGGATAAATAAATAAATAATAATAATAATAAATAAAAATCAAGCAATGATGGATATTACCAACAGTCGGTGCTTGAAGTAGAATTAAAAAAGGCACTAATTGTATGTGCCGGGACTCATTACAATGTTACAGTACCAGTGTTCATATTTGAGAATTAATATTCTGTAAGAGGTGCAAGTACTCCAGTAGAAAATTTGAGGTGCCTGTACTCTGTGTACTCTGTACTCTGTGTACTCTGTGTTCTGTGTACTCTGTGTTCTGTGTACTCTGTGTTCTGTGTACTCTGTGTTCTGTGTACTCTGTACTCTGTGTACTCTGTACTCTGTGTACTCTGTACTCGGCCCTGTCTAAAAGCCTCACCCTCTTTTTCAGGCCCAATTCAAGAACTGCCAACAGTCATCTTGAACCGAGCTCGAAGGGGAATAGGAAAAAAAATACAAGTTACACATTTTTGCCAATGGTGATACATCCTGTCTGTAAAACTGAAATGTTAAAGATTCCGTGATAGTAATGTAAAGGTCAGGTTAAAGGTTAGATTTCAAATCAGGCTGTAAAGCTGAACTTCCTGGATGTGGAACTGAATAGAGATCTAAAGAGAAATGGGAGTCCTTTCTGCTGTTCTGACATGGGAGTCCATTCTGCTGTTCTGACATGGGAGTCCCCCTCACTGTTCTGACATGGGAGTCCTCCTCACTGTTCTGACATGGGAGTCCTCCTCACTGTTCTGACATGGGAGTCCTCCTCACTGTTCTGACATGGGAGTCCATTCTGCTGTTCTGACATGGGAGTCCTCCTCACTGTTCTGACATGGGAGTCCTCCTCACTGTTCTGACATGGGAGTCCCCCTCACTGTTCTGACATGGGAGTCCTCCTCACTGTTCTGGCATGGGAGTCCTCCTCACTGTTCTGACATGGGAGTCCTCCTCACTGTTCTGACATGGGAGTCCTCCTCACTGTTCTGACATGGGAGTCCTCCTCACTGTTCTGACATGGGAGTCCTCCTCACTGTTCTGACATGGGAGTCCTGCTCACTGTTCTGACATGGGAGTCCTCACTGTTCTGACATGGGAGTCCTCACTGTTCTGACATGGGAGTCCTCCTCACTGTTCTGACATGGGAGTCCTCCTCACTGTTTTGACATGGGAGTCCATTCTGCTGTTCTGACATGGGAGTCCCCATCACTGTTCTGACATGGGAGTCCCCCTCACTGTTCTGACATGGGAGTCCTTTCTGCTGTTCTGACATGGGAGTCCTCCTCACTGTTCTGACATGGGAGTCCTCCTCACTGTTCTGACATGGGAGTCCTTTCTGCTGTTCTGACATGGGAGTCCTTTCTGCTGTTTTGACATGGGAGTCCATGCTGCTGTTCTGACATGGGAGTCCTCCTCACTGTTCTGACATGGGAGTCCTCTTCTCTGTTCTGGCATGGGAGTCCTCCTCACTGTTCTGACATGGGAGTCCTTTCTGCTGTTCTGAAATGGGAGTCCTCCTCACTGTTCTGACATGGGAGTCCTCCTCACTGTTCTGACATGGGAGTCCTCCTCACTGTTCTGACATGGGAGTCCTCCTCACTGTTCTGACATGGGAGTCCTCCTCACTGTTCTGACATGGGAGTCCTCCTCACTGTTCTGACATGGGAGTCCTCCTCACTGTTCTGACATGGGAGTCCTTTCTGCTGTTCTGAAATGGGAGTCCTCCTCACTGTTCTGACATGGGAGTCCCCCTCACTGTTCTGACATGGGAGTTCTCCTCACTGTTCTGACATGGGAGTCCTCACTGTTCTGACATGGGAGTCCTCCTCACTGTTCTGACATGGGAGTCCATTTTGCTGTTCTGACATGGGAGTCCTCCTCACTGTTCTGACATGGGGTCCTCCTCAATGTTCTGACATGGGAGTCCATTCTGCTGTTCTGACATGGGGTCCTCCTCATTGTTCTGACATGGGAGTCCATTCTGCTGTTCTGACATGGGAGTCCTCCTCACTGTTCTGACATGGGAGTCCTCCTCACTGTTCTGACATGGGAGTCCATTCTGCTGTTCTGACATGGGAGTCCTCCTCACTGTTCTGACATGGGAGTCCTCCTCACTGTTCTGGCATGGGAGTCCTCCTCACTGTTCTGACATGGGAGTCCTCCTCACTGTTCTGGCATGGGAGTCCTCCTCACTGTTCTGACATGGGAGTCCTCCTCACTGTTCTGACATGGAAATCCTCCTCACTGTTCTGACATGGGAGTCCTTTCTGCTGTTCTGACATGGGAGTCCTCCTCACTGTTCTGACATGGGAGTCCTCCTCACTGTTCTGACATGGGAGTCCTCCTCACTGTTCTGACATGGGAGTCCTCCTCACTGTTCTGGCATGGGAGTCCTCCTCACTGTTCTGACATGGGAGTCCTCCTCTCTGTTCTGGCATGGGAGTCCTCCTCACTTTTCTGACATGGGGTCCTTCTCATTGTTCTGACATGGGAGTCCATTCTGCTGTTCTGACATGGGGTCCTCCTCATTGTTCTGACATGGGAGTCCATTCTGCTGTTCTGACATGGGAGTCCTCCTCACTGTTCTGACATGGGAGTCCATTCTGCTGTTCTGACATGGGAGTCCTCCTCACTGTTCTGACATGGGAGTCTTCCTCACTGTTCTGGCATGGGAGTCCTCCTCACTGTTCTGACATGGGAGTCCTTTCTGCTGTTCTGACATGGGAGTCCTCCTCACTGTTCTGACATGGGAGTCCTCCTCACTGTTCTGACATGGGAGTCCTCCTCACTGTTCTGACATGGGAGTCCTCCTCACTGTTCTGACATGGGAGTCCTTTCTGCTGTTCTGACATGGGAGTCCATTCTGCTGTTTTGACATGGGAGTCCATGCTGCTGTTCTGACATGGGAGTCCTCCTCACTGTTCTGACATGGGAGTCCTCCTCACTGTTCTGACATGGGAGTTCTCCTCACTGTTCTGACATGGGAGTCCTCACTGTTCTGGCATGGGAGTCATCCTCACTGTTTTGGCATGGGAGTCCTCCTCACTGTTCTGACATGGGAGTCCTCCTCACTGTTCTGACATGGGAGTCCTCCTCACTGTTCTGGCATGGGAGTCTTCCTCACTGTTCTGACATGGGAGTCCTCCTCACTGTTCTGACATGGGAGTCCTCCTCACTGTTCTGACATGGGAGTCCTCCTCACTGTTCTGACATGGGAGTCCTCCTCACTGTTCTGGCATGGGAGTCCTCCTCACTGTTCTGGCATGGGAGTCCTCCTCACTGTTCTGACATGGGAGTCCTCACTGTTCTGACATGGGAGTCCTCCTCACTGTTCTGACATGGGAGTCCATTCTGCTGTTCTGACATGGGAGTCCTCCTCACTGTTCTGACATGGGAGTCCTCCTCACTGTTCTGACATGGGAGTCCTCCTCACTGTTCTGACATGGGAGTCCTCCTCACTGTTCTGACATGGGAGTCCTTTCTGCTGTTCTGACATGGGAGTCCATTCTGCTGTTTTGACATGGGAGTCCATTCTGCTGTTTTGACATGGGAGTCCATGCTGCTGTTCTGACATGGGAGTCCTCCTCACTGTTCTGACATGGGAGTTCTCCTCACTGTTCTGACATGGGAGTCCTCACTGTTCTGGCATGGGAGTCCTCCTCACTGTTTTGGCATGGGAATCCTCCTCACTGTTCTGACATGGGAGTCCTCCTCACTGTTCTGGCATGGGAGTCCTCCTCACTGTTCTGACATGGGAGTCCTCCTCACTGTTCTGACATGGGAGTCCATTCTGCTGTTCTGACATGGGAGTCCTCCTCACTGTTCTGACATGGGAGTCCTCCTCACTGTTCTGACATGGGAGTCCTCCTCACTGTTCTGACATGGGAGTCCATTCTGCTGTTCTGACATGGGAGTCCTCCTCACTGTTCTGACATGGGAGTCCTCCTCACTGTTCTGACATGGGAGTCCTCCTCACTGTTCTGACATGGGAGTCCTCCTCACTGTTCTGACATGGGAGTCCTCCTCACTGTTCTGACATGGGAGTCCTCCTCACTGTTCTGACATGGGAGTCCTCCTCACTGTTCTGACATGGGAGTCCTCCTCACTGTTCTGGCATGGGAGTCCTCCTCATTGTTCTGGCATGGGAGTCCTCCTCACTGTTCTGACATGGGAGTCCTCCTCACTGTTCTGACATGGGAGTCCTCCTCACTGTTCTGACATGGGAGTCCTTTCTGCTGTTCTGACATGGGAGTCCTCCTCACTGTTCTGACATGGGAGTCCTCCTCACTGTTCTGACATGGGAGTCCTCCTCACTGTTCTGACATGGGAGTCCTCCTCACTGTTCTGACATGGGAGTCCTCCTCACTGTTTTGACATGGGAGTCCTCCTCACTGTTCTGACACGGGAGTCCTCACTGTTCTGACACGGGAGTCCTCACTGTTCTGACATGAGAGTCCTCCTCACTGTTCTGACATGGGAGTCCTTTTTAATGTTCTGGAACAGTGAACACGAGAACAGATCAATATTTCTACAGTAATAAATGCACAAGACGGGGAGTATACGGTATCTGTTGATCCTCTGTAATTCCACTATACATCGCTAGGAAAACTATTTCAAGTGAATCTCCACAGAGAGCCATTTATTTTTCAGTACTTTTGAGTAACTAACCCGCTCAGCCAAAGCCCCAGCCTTAATCTTTCATGTGTCAGTGTAACGCTACTCCAGTGTGTAATTATGAGACAACTCACTGCACTACAATGATCTAGGCTGACACAGATCTAGGGCTTTTCTGTCTGTGTACACAGATATAGAGGAAAAGAGAACGAGAGAGAGAAAGACAGAGACAGAGAGAGAGAGAGAGAGACCGAGAGACAAGGAGAGAGAGACAGAGAAAAGAGACCAAGAGCCAGGGAGAGAGAGAACGACAGGGAGAGAGAGACAGAGAGAGAGACAGACAGAGAGCGAGAGACAGAGAGCGAGAGACAGAGAGAGAGACAGAGAGAGAGACAGAGACCAAGAGACAGAGACAGAGACACAGAGACCGAGAGACAGAGACTGAGAGACTGGGAGAGAGAGACAGAGACAGGGAGACAGAGAGACAGAGACAGGGAGACAGAGACAGGGAGACAGAGAGACAGGGAGAGAGAGAGAGAGAGAGAGACCCCATTTAGGCCCCCTCAGATCAGACCTATGCCCCTCCTTCCCACTCCATGCACCCCACCCCCGCAAAGAGGGCCTCAACATGGAAGTCACACATACGCCCAGGCAGTGAGCGGGCAAACAGGCCACTCTTACACTAGCCCAAGCCAATGGCATGTACCAGATGCTCAGCAGGCTCTGCTCACACTTACTGGCCTGAGGCCAAACCACACGACCAACAACATTGGACACTTTATGGAACACAAAGCCTTCACTATATCAGCCTGGAATATCCTTGGCCTGAGGTCATCTGCCTTTGGCCTAAAGAGCAGGAACCCGGATTTCACCAAAGAAATCGGTAATACAGACATTGTCATCCTGCAAGAAACCTAGTATAGAGGAGACGGACCCACTGGTTGCCCTCTAGGTTACAGAGAGCTGGTAGTCCCATCCACCAAACTACCAGGTGTGAAACAGGGTATGGACTCAGGGGATATGCTAATTTGGTATAGCGCAGACCTAACTCACTCCATTAAATTAATCAAAACAGGAACATTTTACATTTGGCTAGAAATTCAAAAGGAAATTATCTTAACAGAGAGAAATGTCCTCCTGTGTGCTACCTATATCCCCCCACTAGAATTGCCATACTTTAATGAAGACAGCTTCTCCATCCTGGAGGGGGAAATCAATCATTTCCAGGCCCAGGGACATGTACTAGTCTGTGGTGACCTAAATGCCAGAACCGGACAAGAACCTGACACCCTCAGCAGGGTCACCTACCTGCAGGTGACAGCATTCCCTCCCCCATATGCCCCCCTAGGCAAAACTATGACAACATAACCAACAAAAACGGGTCACAACTCCTGCAGCTCTGTCGCACGCTGGGTATGTACATAGTCAATGGTAGGCTTCGAGGGGATTCATATGGTAGATACACCTATAGCTCATCTCTTGGCAGTAGTACTGTAGACTACTTTATCACTGATCTCAACCCAGAGTCTCGCACAGCATTCACAGTCAGCCCACTGACACCCCTATCAGACCACAGCAAAAATAACAGTCTACCTGAACAGAGCAATACTCAATCAAGAGGCATCAAAGCCAAAGGAACTGAGTAACATTAAGAAATGCTATAGATGGAAGGAATGCCATTTGGAAATCTACCAAAAAACAATTAGGCAACAACAAATTCAATCCCTTTTAGACAATTTCCTGGGGAAAACGTTCCACAATAATAGTGAAGGTGTAAACTTGGCAGTAGAAAATCTTAACAGTATATTTGACCTCTCAGCTTCCCTATCAAATCCAAAAATCTCAAATAGAAGACCAAAGAAAATGAACAACAATGACAAATGGTTCGATGAAGAATGCAAAAATGTCCAACCAAAAACATAGAGACCCGGAAAACCTGAGTCTCCGCCTTCACTATGGTGAATCACTAAAACAATACAGAAATACACTACGGAAAAAGAAGGAACAGAATGTCAGAAATCAGCTCAATGTAATTGAAGAATCCATAGACTCTAACCACTTCTGGGAAAATTGGAAAACACTAAACAAACAACAACATAAAGAATTATCTATTCAAAATGGAGATGTAGGGTAAACCACTTCTCCAATATTTTTGGCTCTATAACAAAGAATAAAGAGCAAAAACATATACAGGACCAAATACAAATCTTAGAATCAACTATTAAAGACTACCAGAACCCACTGGATTCTACAATTACCTTGACCTACATGACAAAATAAAAACCCTCCAACCCAAAAAGGCCTGTGGTGTTGATGGTATCCTTAATGAAATGATCAAATATACAGACAATAAATTCCAATTGGCCATACTAAAACTCTTTAACATCATCCTTAGCACTGGCATCTTCCCCAATATTTGGAACCTGATCACTGATCACCCCAATCCACAAAAGTGGAAACAAATTTGACCCCAATAACTACCGTGGAATATGCGTCAACAGCAACCTTGGGAAAATCCTCTGCATTATCATTAACAGGAGACTCGTACATGTCCTCAATGAAAACAATGTACTGAGCAAATGTCAAATTGTTTTTTTTTACCAAATTACCGTACAACAGACCATGTATTCACCCTGCACACCCTAATTGACAACCAAACAAACCAAAATAAAGGCAAAGTCTTCTCATGCTTTGTTGATTTCAAAAAAGCCTTCGACTCAATTTGGCATGAGGGTCTGCTATACAAATTGATGGAAAGTGGTGTTGGGGGTAAAACATACGACATTATAAAATCCATGTAGACAAACAACAAGTGTGTGGTTAAAATAGGCAAAAAACACAAACTTCTTCACACAGGGCCGTGGGGTGAGACAGGGATGCAGCTTAAGCCCCACCCTCTTCAACATATATATCAACGAATTGGCACGGGCACTAGAGTCTGAAGTCAAATGTCTACTGTTTGCTGATGATCTGGTGCTTCTGTCACCAACCAAGGAAGGCCTACAGCAGCACCTAGATATTCTGCACAGATTCTGCCAGACCTGGGCCCTGACAGTAAATCTCAGTAAGACCAAAATAATGGTGTTCCTAAAAAGGTCCAGTCACCAGGACCACAAATACAAATTCCATCTAGACACCATTGCCCTAGAGCACACAAAAAACTATACATACCTTGGCCTAAACATCAGCACCACAGGTAACTTCCACAAAGCTGTGAAAGATCTGAGAGACAAGGCAAGAAGGGCCTTCTATGCCATCAAAAGGAACATAAAATTCAACATACCAATTAGGATCTGGCTAAAAATACTTGAATCAGTCATAGAGCCCATTGCCCTTTATGGTTGTGAGGTCTGGGGTCCGCTCACCAACCAAGATTTCACAAAATGGGACAAACACCAAATTGAGACTGCATGCAGAATTCTGCAAAAATGTCCTCTATGTACAATGTAAAACACCAAATAATGCACGCAGAGCAGAATTAGGCCGATACCCGCTAATGATCAAAATCCAGAAAAGAGCCGTTAAATTCTACAACCACCTAAAAGGAAGCGATTCCCAAACCTTCCATAACAAAGCCATCACCTACAGAGAGATTAACCTGGAGAAGAGTCCCCTAAGCAAGCTGGTCCTGGGGCTCTGTTCACAATCACAAACACACCCACAGAGCCCCAGGACAGCAGCACAATTAGACCCAAGCAAATCATGAGAAAACAAAAAGATAATTACTTGACACATTGGAAATAATTAACAAAAAAAAAGAGCAAACTAGAATGCTATTTGGCCCTAAACAGAGACTACACAGTGGCAGAATACCTGACCACTGTGACTGACCCAAACTTAAGGAAAGCTTTGACTATGTACAGACTCAGTGAGCATAGCCTTGCTACTGAGAAAGGCCGCCGTAGGCAGACATGGCTCTCAAGAGAAGACAGGCTGTGTGCACACTGCCCACAAAATGAGGTGGAAACTGAGCTGCACTTCCTAACCTCCTGCCCAATGCATGACCATAATAGAGACACATATTTCCCTCAGATTGCACAGATCCAAAAAGAATTTGAAAAAAAAACCCAATTTTGATGAACTCCCATATCTACTGGGTGAAATTCCACAGTGTGCAATCACAGCAGCAATATTTGTGACCAGACAGAGAGCGAGAGACAGAGAGCGAGAGACAGAGAGCGAGAGACAGAGAGCGAGAGACAGAGAGAGAGAGACAGAGAACGAGAGACAGAGAACGAGAGACAGAGAGCGAGAGAGAGAGCGAGAGACAGAGAGAGAGAGAGAGAGAGAGACAGAGAGAGACAGAGACAGAGAGACAGAGAGACAGAGAGAGAGAGACAGACAGACAGACAGACAGACAGACAGACAGACAGACAGAGAGAGAGAGACAGAGAGCGAGAGACAGAGAATGAGGCAGGGAGAGAGAGAGAGACAGAGAGAGAGAGACAGGGAGTGAGAGCCAGAGACATAGAGAGACAGAGACAAACAGAGAGACAAAAAAAAACACAGCATGCTTCAAACCTCATCAAGCTTCAGTGTAATTGGAGCGTGGCGGAAGGTGTGTGCGCTGTATGTTAATTAGCATTAACAGATGTAAAACAGAGGATTCACTATCACAGACTGCAAACATACCGTAGGTCTCTGCCTGGCACCAACAGAAGAGAAATACAGACTGCAAACATACCGTAGGTCTCTGCCTGGCACCAACAGAAGAGAAATACAGACTGCAAACACACCGTAGGTCTCTGCCTGGCACCAACAGAAGAGAAATACAGACTGCAAACATACCGTAGGTCTCTGCCTGGCACCAACAGAAGAGAAATACAGACTGCAAACACACCGTAGGTCTCTGCCTGGCACCAACAGAAGAGAAATACAGACTGCAAACATACCGTAGGTCTCTGCCTGGCACCAACAGAAGAGAAATACAGACTGCAAACACACCGTAGGTCTCTGCCTGGCACCAACAGAAGAGAAATACAGACTGCAAACACACCGTAGGTCTCTGCCTGGCACCAACAGAAGAGAAATACAGACTGCAAACATACCGTAGGTCTCTGCCTGGCACCAACAGAAGAGAAATACAAACTTCAAACAAACACCGTCCCTGGGCTAAATATGTTGTAAATTACAGCAGGAGGTGCCACTTTTTGGCATCTGGGCTTCTGCTCGAAGTGTGAAGTTGTCACGGCAACACTCTATAGTTTAAGGACTGAGCGTCACACAGGGCCTTATTTGCAGCGCTAATTTGAAGTTGTCGAGCCTTCTGACACTTCTTTCACGCTATATTTTTCCATTTGTAGTATATCAGAAGTTCAATGTTTCTTACTAAATGGCATTCTGAATTAATTCTCATAGTTCTACTGAAAGGGACAATTAGGGACAATTAGTGACAATTATTCAAACTTGTTCTAACTGATGTTAGAACAAGTTGAGAGAAAGAACAAGTCTTAGTAATGGTCCAGTGTGTCTGTATGGATTTACAGATCGTCTGCACAGTGTTTCAAAATGTTCACCTTGATGTGAATGGCAGGAGCTTATGGATCCTTGTGGGAAACGTGTTTCTCATGAGGAGATGCATACATGTACAAAAAATGTCATGACCGTAGCTCAAACGAGACAGGAAATATTCTTGTTCAAAGTTTGGAAAATCAGTCGATTACTATAGCGCCCCCTTTGGGCCAATCGGTGTAACTTTGTAAATCCCTGGCTAGACGCATCATTCATCCAAGGTTGGTCAAAATCAGGAGCAAGAGTTGTCTGAGATATTATGTGTGACTAACGTAAGATCAAGACAGATCTCCACCTCCATCATTGTGGGGGACAATCATTTGCTGTACAGTAGCCATGGAAACCAAGTGTAATGGTTTAACCCTGCTAACAATAGAACAGGAATCCATAAGTGATTCATGTTCATTGAATGGAGAGTTGTAGTATTTGAACATGAGTTGTAGGCCCTCCTCTTGTACTACATCAGCATACAGACAAGACTGAATCAACTGTATTGGTTTATTATTCAGCTCTTTGTCAAGAGCAGAAATAAGAAATGTAATGACTTTGATAAAGAACAGGCCCGCGGACTGAATTTTGGTGCACAAATCTTTGGGCCTCAATCTCAAAGATTTTACCATCGACTGCAACGTTACATGAATAAAATACATGTAGGATTTCCATTTAAATAGACTTTTTTTTTATTGTGATCTCGATCTCCGTTCAAAGACAAAATCTCTCCCTTATTCATATTTAATTGGATTTCCAATGCAAACACGTTATCGTTTGGAGGTCCCTGTCTCTTTCTCTAACTCGTCCTCACACAAACTTTTTGAGGGTGACATTAATATTAGCGACTTGTCGGCTGTTCTGTGCGTCATACATTATGCGATAACGGCCCACATCCCCTCAACTTGATAAAGCAGTACAAAATTAGGAAAATATGTTTCTAAGATTAAATGAGCTTTTTCCAATTCCCTTTCTGCTGTGGTAAATGCATGCAAATTCCTTTTAAATAGCGAGCTCAATGACAAACTTTGTAGGCCTGTGCGATCAACCAATCACAAGATTAAAAAACGTGAATGGGTACCAGTGTTGTAGTATTCAGATTGCACTGGTCTCAGTCCTGACTCGGACTCGAACCCCCCTTGGTCTCAGTCCTGACTCAGACCCCCCTTGGTCTCAGTCCTGACTCGGACCCCCCTTGGTCTCAGTCCTGACTCGGACCCCCCTTGGTCTCAGTCCTGACTCGGACCCATCTCCACAGAGGAACTCTGGAGCTCTGTCAGAGTGACCATCGGGTTCTTGGTCACCTCCTTGACCAAGGCCCTTCTCCCCCGATTGCTCGGTTTGGCCGGGCGGCCAGCTCTAGGAAGAGTCTTGGTGGTTCCAAACTTCTTCCATTTAAGAATGATGGAGTCAACTGTGTTCTTGGGGACCTTCAATGCTGCAGACATTTTTTTGTAAACTTCCCCAGATCTGTGCCTCGACACCATCCTGTCTTGGAGCTCTACGCATAAGTCCTTCGACCTCATGGCTTGGTTTATGCTCTGACATACACTGTCAACTGTGGGACCTTATATAGACAGGTGTGTGGCTTTTCCAAATAATGTCCAATCATTTGAATTTACCACAGTTGGATTCAAATCAAATTGTAGAAACATCTCAAGGATGATCAATGGAAACAGGATGCACCTGGGCTCAACTTCGAGTCTCATAGCAAAGGGTCTGAATACTTATGTAAATAAGTTATGTTTATTATTTTTTATTTACAAACATTTCTAAGTTTGTGTGTAGAATGATGAGGACAATGTTTTATTTAATCCAATTTAGAATAAGGATGTAACGTAACAAAATGTGGGAAAAGTCAAGGGGTCTGAATACTTTCCGAATGCACTGTAGCTCCAGTATTGGTTTTGACCCAGACTCGAATATCTCCGGTCTCTGTTTAATCGGGTCTCGTACAACAGCTGGTACAACAGAAACAAGTGCTGACTGTTCATGTCAATCAGATACATTTAGAATAACATCTTAATGCAATTCTTCCAAATGATCAAGACACTGAAAAGTCTCCAGTCCAAGCTACTTCCCATGACTCACGTGAAAGGGAATAATTCAGAACTCCTTTAATCTCCCCAAACGATGTCATCTACAAAATGGCTTCCAACACTCTACTCAGCAAACTGGATGCAGTCTATCATAGTGCCATCCGTTTTGTCACCAAAGCACCTTATACCACCCACCACTGCGACTTGTATGCTCTAGTCGGCTGGCCCTCGCTACATATTCGTCGCCAGACCCACTGGCTCCAGGTCATCTACAAGTCCATGCTAGGTAAAGCTCCGCCTTATCTCAGTTCACTGGTCACGATGGCAACACCCATCCGTAGCACACGCTCCAGCAGGTGTATCTCACTGATCATCCCTAAAGCCAACACCTCATTTGGCCGCCTTTCGTTCCAGTACTCTGCTGCCTGTGACTGGAACGAACTGCAAAAATCGCTGAAGTTGGAGACTTTTATCTCCCTCACCAACTTCAAACATCAGCTATCCGAGCAGCTAACCGATCGCTGCAGCTGTACTTAGTCTATTGGTAAATAGCCCACCCATTTTCACCTACCTCATTCCCATACTGTTTTTATACTGTTTTTTATTTATTTATTTATTTACTTTTCTGCTCTTTTGCACACCAATATCTCTACCTGTACATGACCATCTGATCATTTATCACCCCAGTGTTAATCTGCAAAATTGTATTATTCGCCTACCTCCTCATGCCTTTTGCACACATTGTATATAGACTGCCCATTTTTTTTTCTACTGTGTTATTGACTTGTTAATTGTTTACTCCATGTGTAACTCTGTGTTGTCTGTTCACACTGCTATGCTTTATCTTGGCCAGGTCGCAGTTGCAAATGAGAACTTGTTCTCAACTAGCCTACCTGGTTAAATAAAGGTGAAATAAAAAATAAAAATAAATAAAAAAACCTGTGGCCCAGCTCAGTCCAGACAAGCCGTTTTTTAAAACTTTTATTTTACTAGGCAAGTCAGTTAAGAACAAATTCTTATTTTCAATGACGGCCTAGGAACAGTGGGTTAACTGCCTGTTCAGGGGCAGAACGACAGATTTGTATCTTGTCAGCTCGGGGATTCGAACTTGCAACCTTTCGGTTACTAGTCCAACGCTCTAACCACTAGGCTACCCTGCCGCCCCTTGCCCTTCCCCTACTCCCGGATGAGCACGAGTAGATGGGGAGAGGAGGGAAATCGGTCTCAGTCAGTCTGACATTGCCTAAATGAAAGTATGAAAGCGCTCCCCCTTCCCTTCTAAGAGCTTGGCAGTGATCAGGCTACACCTCTAAGAGCTTGGCAGTGATCAGGCTACACCTCTAAGAGCTTCGCAGTGATCAGGCTACACCTCTAAGAGCTTGGCAGTAATCAAGCTACACCTCCTGCCTCTCTCCAACATCAGACGCTGGTCTAGTGGGGAAGTGTGTGGGCGAGCCGAGGCGAGGGCCCTTGCTGGTGGCGTGAGTGAGAGGCGGCTGAACCGGTGCCCAAGTGGAGTAGCAGGGAAAATTACAAACACAGAGTCTCGGCTTCAAAAGCCAAATTAGATGCTGTCTGGCTGGCGCATCGGAGCGTAGAGAAACAGAGCTACATAATATTCAGATAGGGTGTGAGTGTGAAGAATCGAGCTGTAATTATTCAGCCTTTTAGCCTTTCTAGTGCAGAGGTCTGATGATCTGAACAGTAGTTGGTTAGGATCTTAATATGCTCTCTGGCCCTATTGATGCTAGGACTATGAATCAACTTTGGTACCAATATCTCTGGGAATGTTTTGGAGAGCATCAATTTGACGAGCTTCCAAGAAACAGACAAGTAGGAGCAGAGAGAGGTAGAGAGATAGAGCAGACAGAAAGAGCAAAGAGAGTTAGAGGGATAGAGCAGACAGAAAGAGCAAAGAGAGGAAGAGATAGAGCAGAGTGAGGTAGAGGGATAGAGCAGAGAGAAAGAGCAGAGTGAGGTAGAGGGATAGAGCAGAGAGATAGAGCAGAGAGAGGTAGAGGGATAGAGCAGACAGAAAGAGCAATGAGAGGAAGAGATAGAGCAGAGTGAGGTAGAGGGATAGAGCAGAGAGATAGAGCAGAGAGAGGTAGAGGGATAGAGCAGACAGAAAGAGCAATGAGAGGAAGAGATAGAGCAGAGTGAGGTAGAGGGATAGAGCAGAGAGAAAGAGCAGAGTGATGTAGAGGGATAGAGCAGAGAGAAAGAGCAGAGAGAGGTAGAGGGATAGAGCAGAGAGATAGAGCAGAGAGAGGTAGAGGGATAGAGCAGACATAAAGAGCAAAGAGAGGTAGAGGGATAGAGCAGACAGAAAGAGCAAAGAGAGGAAGAGATAGAGCAGAGAGAGGTAGAGGGATAGAGCAGAGAGAAAGAGCAGAGAGAGGTAGAGGGATAGAGCAGAGAGAAAGAGCAGAGAGAGGTAGAGGGATAGAGTAGAGAGAAAGAGCAGAGAGTGGTAGAGGGATAGAGCAGAGAGAAAGAGCAGGGAGAAAGAGCAGAGAGAGGTAGAGGGATAGAGCAGGGAGAAAGAGCAGAGAGAGGTAGAGGGATAGAGCAGAGAGAAAGAGCAGAGAGAGGTAGAGGGATAGAGCAGACAGAAAGAGCAGAGAGAGGTAGAGGGATAGAGCAGAGAGAGGTAGAGGGATAGAGCAGAGAGTATGAGCAGAGAGAGGTAGAGGGATAGAGCAGAGAGAAAGAGCAGAGAGAGGTAGAGGGATAGAGCAGAGAGAAAGAGCAGAGAGAGGTAGAGGGATAGAGCAGAGAGAAAGAGCAGAGAGAGGTAGAGGGATAGAGCAGAGAGAAAGAGCAGAGAGAGGTAGAGGGATAGAGCAGAGAGAGGTAGAGGGATAGAGCAGACAGAAAGAACAGAGAGAGGTAGAGGGATAGAGCAGAGAGAGGTAGAGGGATAGAGCAGACAGAAAGAGCAGAGAGAGGTAGAAGGATAGAGCAGAGAGAAAGAGCAGAGAGAGGTAGAAGGATAGAGCAGAGAGAAAGAGCAGAGAGAGGTCGAAGGATAGAGCAGAGAGAAAGAGCAGAGAGAGGTAGAGGGATAAAGCTGAGAGGTAGAGGGATAGAGCAGAGGGATAGAGCAGAGCGAGGTAGAGGGATAGAGCAGACAGAAAGAGCAGAGAGAGGTAGAGGGATAGAGCAGACAGAAAGAGCAGAGAGAGGTAGAGAGATAGAGCAGAGATAGGTAGAGGGATAGAGCAGAGAGAGGTAGGTAGAGGGATAGAGCAGACAGAGGTAGAGGATAGAGCAGACAGAGTAGAGAGAGGTAGAGAGAGGGATAGAGCAGAGAGAAAGAGCAGACAGAGGTAGAGAGTTCGAGCAGAGAGAGGTAGAGGGATAGAGCAGACAGAGGTAGAGAGTTCGAGCAGAGAGAGGTAGAGGGATAGAGCAGACAGAGAGAGAGATAGAGCAGAGAGAGGTAGAGGGAAAGAGCAGAGAGAGGTAGAGGGATAGAGCAGACAGAAAGAGACAGAGCAGAGAGTAGAAGGATAGAGCAGAGAGAGGTAGAGGGAAGAGCAGAGAGAGGTAGAGGATAGAGCAGAGAGAGGTAGAGGGATAAGCAGCAGAGAGGTAGAGGGATAGAGCAGAGCAGAGGATAGAGGGATAAAGCTGAGAGGTAGAGGGATAGAGCAGACAGAAAGAGCAGAGAGAGGTAGAGGGATAGAGCAGACAGAAAGAGCAGAGAGAGGTAGAGAGATAGAGCAGAGATAGGTAGAGAGATAGAGCAGAGATAGGTAGAGGGATAGAGCAGAGAGAGGTAGGTGGAGGGATAGAGCAGACAGAGATATAGGGATAGAGCAGACAGAGGTAGAGGGATAGAGCAGACAGAGGTAGAGGGATAGAGCAGAGAGAGGTAGAGGGATAGAGCAGAGAGAGGTAGAGGGATAGAGCAGAGAGAGGTAGAGGGATAGAGCAAACAGAGGTAGAGGGATAGAGCAGACAGAAGGAGAAGTCAGGGTAAATGCAGCGTCACTGAATAGGTACAGTTGAAGTCGGAAGTTTACATCCACTTAGGTTGGAGTCATTAAAACTTATTCTTCAACCACTCCACACATTTCTTGTTAACAAACTATAGTTTTGGCAAGTCGGTTAGGACATCTACTTTGTGCATGACACAAGTAATTTTTACAACAACAGATTATTTCACTTATATTTCACTGTATCACAATTCCAGTGGGTCAGAAGTTAACATACACGAAGTTGACTGTGCCTTTAAACAGCTTGGAAAATTCCAGAAAATGATGTCATGGCTTTAGAATCTTCTAATAGGCTAATTGACATAATTTGAGTCAATTGGAGGTGTACCTGTGGATGTATTTCAAGGCCTACCTTCAAACTCAGTGCCTCTTGGCTTGACATCATGTGAAAATCAAAAGAAATCAGCCAAGTCCTCAGAAAAACATTTGTAGACCTCCACATGTCTGGTTCATCCTTGGGAGCAATTTCCAAACATCTGAAGGTGCCACGTTCATCTGTACAAACAATAGTACGCAAGTATAAACACCATGGGACCACGCAGCCGTCATACCGCTCAGGAAGGAGTCGCGTTCTGTCTCCTAGAGATTAACGTACTTTGGTGCGAAAAGTGCAAATCAATCCCAGAACAACAGCAAATGACCTTGTGAAGATGCTGGAGGAAACAGGTACAAAAGTATCTATATCCACAGCAAAACGAGTCCTATATCGACATAACCTGAAAGGCAGCTCAGCAAGGAAGAAGCCACTGCTCCAAAACCCCCATAGAAAAGCCAGACTACGGTTTGCAACTGCACATGGGGACAAAGATCATACTTTATGGACAAATGTCCTCTGGTCTGATGAAACAGAAATAGAACTGTTTGGCCATCGTTATGTTTGGAGGAAAAAGGAGGACGCTTGCAAGCCGAAGAACACCATCCCAACCGTGAAGCATGGGGGTGGCAGCATCATGTTGTGGGGGTGTTTTGCTGCTGGAGGGACTGGTGCACTTCACAAAATAGATGGCAATATGAGGCAGGAAAATTAAGTGGATATATTGAAGCAACATCTCAAGACATCAGTCAGGAAGTTAAAGCTTGGTCTCAAATGGGTCTTCCAAATGGACAATAACCCCAAGCATACTTCCAAAGTTGTGGCAAAATGGCTTAAGGACAACAAAGTCAAGGTATTGGAGTGGCCGTCACAAACCTCAATCCTATAGACAATTTGTGGGCAGAACTGAAAAAGTGTGTGTGAGCAAGGAGGCCTACAAACCTGACTCAGTTACACCAGCTCTGTCAGGAGGAATGGGCCACAATTCACTCAACTTATTGTGGGAAGCTTGTGGAAGGCTACCCAAAACGTTTGACCCAAGTTAAACAATTTAAAGGCAATGCTACCAAATACTAATTGAGTGTATGTAAATTTCTGACCCACTGGGAATGTGATGAAAGAAATAAAAGCTGAAATAAATCATTCTCTCTGCTATTATTCTGACATTTCACATTCTTAAAATAAAGTGATGATCCTAACTGACCTAAAACAGGGAATTGTTACTACGGTTAAATGTCAGGAATAGTGAAAAACTGAGTTTAAATGTATTTGGCTACGGTGTAAACTTCCCACTTCAACTGTACATAGATGGTCAGGTGACCATGTAAGGGTGGTTGGTTGAGTGAGTGAGCGACCATGGACGGCTGTGTGCTCGTGGAGTGGTTGACAGACTGGGGAAGTGTTGCTGAGTGTTTGAGTTGGGTGAGTGTGGTTAGGTGACTATGAATGGGGAAACCACTGGAGCTCTGACTTACTGCAGGTGGCGTCTGCCTCATCCGAGCCGTCGGGACACTCTGGTTCCCCGTCACAGCGCCAGCGGCCTGGTACACACTGGCCATTAGCACAGGCAAACTCTGCTGGGGCACACGTCTTCCTGGCTACTCAGAGAGAGAGATGGATGGTGAGAAGAACGGAGAGAGAGAGAGATGGTGAGGAGGACAGAGAGAGAGAGATGGTGAGAAGGACAGAGAGAGAGAGATGGTGAGAAGGACAGAGAGAGAGATGGTGAGAAGGACAGAGAGAGAGAGATGGTGAGAAGGACGGAGAGAGAGAGATGGTGAGAAGGACGGAGAGAGAGAGAGAGATGGTGAGAAGGACAGAGAGAGAGAGAGATGGTGAGAAGGACGGAGAGAGAGATATGGATGGTGAGAAACAGAGAGAGATATGGTGAGAAGGACGGAGAGAGAGAGAGATGGTGAGAAGGACGGAGAGAGAGAGAGATGGTGAGAAGGATGGAGAGAGATGGTGAGAAGGAGAGAGAGAGAGAGAGAGAGAGATGGTGAGAAGGACGGAGAGAGATGGTGAGAAGGACGGAGAGAGAGATGGTGAGAAGGACGGAGAGAGAGATGGTGAGCAGAACGGAGAGGGAGAGAGAGAGATGGTGAGCAGAACGGAGAGAGAGAGAGATGGTGAGAAGGAGAGATGGAGAGAGAGAGAGAGAGAGGTGAGAAGGACGGAGAGAGAGAGAGATGGTGAGAAGGACGGAGAGAGATATGAGAAGGACAGAGAGAGATGTGAGAAGGACGGAGAGAGAGAGAGATGGTGAGCAGAATGGAGAGAGAGAGATGGTAAGAAGGACGGAGAGAGAGATGGTGAGCAGAACGGAGAGAGAGATGGTGAGCAGAACGGAGAGAGAGAGATGGTGAGAAGGACGGAGAGAGATGGTGAGAAGGAGAGATAGAGAGAGAGAGATGGTGAGAAGGACGGAGAGAGAGAGAGATGGTGAGAAGGAAGGAGAGAGAGAGATGGTGAGAAGGACGGAGAGAGATGGTGAGAAGGAGAGATAGAGAGAGAGATGGTGAGAAGAACGAGAGAGAGAGAGAGAGAGATGGTGAGAAGGACAGAGAGAGAGAGAGATGGTGAGAAGGACGGAGAGAGATGGTGAGAAGGACAGAGAGAGAGAGAGAGAGATGGTGAGAAGTACGGAGAGAGAGAGAGATGGTGAGAAGGACGGAGAGAGAGAGAGATGGTGAGAAGGACGGAGAGAGAGAGATGGTGAGAAGGACGGAGAGAGAGAGAGATGGTGAGAAGGACGGAGAGAGAGAGAGAGAGATGGTGAGAAGGACAGAGAGAGAGAGAGAGAGAGAGATGGTGAGAAGGACGGAGAGAGAGAGAGATGGTGAGAAGGACGGAGAGAGAGAGAGAGAGATGGTGAGAAGGACGGAGAGAGATGGTGAGAAGGACGGAGAGAGAGAGAGATGGTGAGAAGGACGGAGAGAGATGGTGAGAAGGAGAGATAGAGAGAGAGATGGTGAGAAGGACGGAGAGAGAGAGAGATGGTGAGAAGGACGGAGAGAGATGGTGAGAAGGAGAGATAGAGATGGTGAGAAGGACGGAGAGAGAGAGAGAGAGATGGTGAGAAGGACAGAGAGAGAGAGAGAGAGATGGTGAGAAGGACGGAGAGAGAGAGAGATGGTGAGAAGGACAGAGAGAGAGAGAGATGGTGAGAAGGACGGAGAGAGAGAGAGAGAGAGAGATGGTGAGAAGGACAGAGATAGAGAGAGAGAGATGGTGAGAAGGACGGAGAGAGAGAGAGATGGTGAGAAGGACGGAGAGAGAGAGAGATGGTGAGAAGGACAGAGAGAGAGAGAGATGGTGAGAAGGACGGAGAGAGAGAGAGATGGTGAGAAGGACAGAGAGAGATGGTGAGAAAGAGAGAGAGAGAGATGGTGAGAAGGACGGAGAGAGAGAGAGAGAGAGAGATGGTGAGAAGGACGGAGAGAGAGAGAGATGGTGAGAAGGACGGAGAGAGAGAGAGATGGTGAGAAGGAGAGATAGAGATGGTGAGAAGGACGGAGAGAGAGAGAGAGAGATGGTGAGAAGGACAGAGATAGAGAGAGAGAGATGGTGAGAAAGACAGAGAGAGAGAGAGATGGTGAGAAGGACGGAGAGAGAGAGAGAGATGGTGAGAAGGACAGAGAGAGAGAGATGGTGAGAAGGACAGAGAGAGAGAGATGGTGAGAAGGACGGAGAGAGAGAGAGATGGTGAGAAACAGAGAGAGAGAGATGGTGAGAAGGACAGAGAGAGATGGTGAGAAGGAGAGATAGAGAGAGAGATGGTGAGAAGGACGGAGAGAGATGGTGAGATGGTGAGAAGGACGGAGAGAGAGATGGTGAGAAGGACAGAGAGAGAGAGAGAGAGAAGGACAGAGAGAGAGAGGTGAGAAGGACAGAGAGAGATGGTGAGAGGAGAGATAGAGAGAGATGGTGAGAAGGAGAGAGAGAGAGATGTGAGAAGGACGGAGAGAGATGGTGAGAAGGAGAGAGAGAGAGAGATGGTGAGAAGGACGGAGAGAGAGAGAGATGGTGAGAAGGACGAGAGAGAGAGAGAGATGGTGAGAAGGACAGAGAGATGGTGAGAAGGACAGAGAGAGAGAGAGAGAGAGAGAGATGGTGAGAAGGACAGAGAGAGATGGTGAGAAGGACGGAGAGAGAGAGATGTGAGAAGGACGAGAGAGAGAGATGTGAGAAGGACGGAGAGAGAGAGATGGTGAGAAGGACAGAGAGAGAGAGAGATGGTGAGAAGGACAGAGAGAGAGAGATGGTGAGAAGGACAGAGAGAGAGAGAGAGAGAGAGAGATGGTGAGAAGGACAGAGAGAGAGAGATGGTGAGAAGGACAGAGAGAGATGGTGAGAAGGAGAGATAGAGAGAGAGATGGTGAGAAGGACGGAGAGAGAGAGATGTGAGAAGGACGGAGAGAGATGGTGAGAAGGAGAGATAGAGAGAGAGATGGTGAGAAGGACGGAGAGAGAGAGAGATGGTGAGAAGGACGGAGAGAGAGAGAGAGAGATGGTGAGAAGGACAGAGAGATGGTGAGAAGGACAGAGAGAGAGAGAGAGAGAGATGGTGAGAAGGACAGAGAGAGAGATGGTGAGAAGGACGGAGAGAGAGAGATGTGAGAAGGACGGAGAGAGAGAGATGTGAGAAGGACGGAGAGAGAGAGATGGTGAGAAGGACAGAGAGAGAGAGAGAGAGAGATGGTGAGAAGGACAGAGAGAGAGAGAGATGGTGAGAAGGACAGAGAGAGAGAGAGAGAGAGAGATGGTGAGAAGGACGGAGAGAGAGATGGTGAGAAGGACGGAGAGAGAGAGATGTGAGAAGGACGGAGAGAGAGAGATGTGAGAAGGACGGAGAGAGAGAGATGGTGAGAAGGACAGAGAGAGAGAGAGAGAGATGTGAGAATGACAGTGAGAAGGACGGAGAGAGATGGTGAGAAGGAGAGATAGAGATGGTGAGAAGGACGGAGAGAGAGAGATAGAGATGGTGAGAAGGACAGAGAGGGAGAGAGAGAGAGATGTGAGAATGACGGAGAGAGATGGTGAGAAGGAGAGATAGAGATGGTGAGAAGGACGGAGAGAGAGAGAGAGAGATGGTGAGAAGGAGAGATAGAGATGGTGAGAAGGACGGAGAGAGAGAGATAGAGATGGTGAGAAGAACGGAGAGAGAGAGATGGTGAGAAGGAGAGATAGAGATGGTGAGAAGGACGGAGAGAGAGAGAGAGATGGTGAGAAGGACGGAGAGAGAGAGAGATGGTGAGAAGGACGGAGAGAGAGAGATGGTGAGAAGGACAGAGAGAGAGAGATGTGAGAAGGACGGAGAGAGATGGTGAGAAGGAGAGATAGAGAGAGAGATGGTGAGAAGGACGGAGAGAGAGATGTGAGAAGGACGGAGAGAGAGAGATGTGAGAAGGACGGAGAGAGATGGTGAGAAGGAGAGAGAGAGAGAGAGAGAGAGATGGTGAGAAGGACGGAGAGAAGGACGGAGAGAAAGAGATGTTGAGATGGTGAGAAGAAGAGATAGAGAGAGAGATGGTGAGATAGAGAGAGAGAGATGGTGAGAAGGAGAGATGGAGAGAGAGAGACAGAGAGAGATGGTGAAAAGGAGAGAGAACGAAAGAGTTAAAGAGGTAGAGAAAAAACAAGAGAACGGGAGAAAGAGATAAAAACAGGAGTTTCATCTACAATTCACCTCATTAATTAGTCACATGCTATGCAGTAATCAAAGCTAGGGCTGGTAAAATGACCATATAACCATGTGAGCGACAGTTATGGATAAAGACATTGTATTATGTGATACGAACTGAAGTTGGGACAGCAGGACATTCGTAAGACTCAAATCAAAGCGTCAAATGCACCGAATACAACCTTAGTGAAATGCTTACCTACAAGCCCTTAACCAACAACGGAGTTTGAAGAAAATACCTAAAAAAGTAAGAGATAATAATAACAAATAATTAAAGAGCAGCAGTAAATAACAATAGCGGGGCAGGGAGTACCGGTACAGAGTCTATGTGCTGGGGCACCGGTGTCGAGGTTATTGAGAAAATATGTACATGTAGGTAGAGTTATTAAAGTGACTATGCATAGATAATAACAGAGTAGCAGCAGAGTTCCAGAGGGTGGAGGGGGGGGAGGCAATGCAAATAGTCTGGGTAGCTATTTGATTAGCTGTTAAGGAGTCTTATGGCTTGGGGCTAGAAGATGTTTATGAACTTGAAGCTCTCAACCTGCTCCACTACAGCCCCATCGATGAGAAAGGGGCATGCTCGGTCCTCCTTTTCCTGTCGTCCACAATAATCTCCTTTGTCTTGATCACGTTGAGGGAGAGGTTGTTGTCCTGGCACCACCCGGCCATGTCTCTGACCTCCTCCCTATAAGCTGTCTCATCGTTGTCGGTGATCAGGCCTACCACTGTTGTGTCGTCAGCAAACTTAATGATGGTGTTGGAGTCGTGCCTGGCCGTGCACTCATGAGTGAACAGGGAGTACAGGAGGGGGCTGAATACGCACCCCTGAGGGGCCCCTGTGTTGAGGATCTGCACGGCGGATGTGTTGTTACCTACCCTTACCACCTTGGGGAAGTCCAGGATCCAGTTGCAGAGGGAGGTGTTTATTCCCAGGGTCGGTGTTGAACGCTGAGCTGTAATCAATGAATAGCATTCTCACATAGGTGTTCCTTTTGTCAAGGTGGGAAAGGGCAGTGTGGAGTGCAATAGAGATTGCATCATCTGTGGCTCTGTTGGTGTGGTACTGCAAATTGGAGTGGGTCTAGGGTTTCTGGGATAATGGTGTTGATGTGAGCCATGACCAGCCTTTCAAAGCATTTCATGGCTACAGACGTGAGTGCTACGGATCTGTAGTCATTTAGGCAGGTTACCTTAGTGTTCTTGGGCACAGGGACTATTATGGTCTGCTTGAAACATGTTGGGATTACAGACTCAGACAGGGAGAGGATAAAAATGTCAGTGAAGACACTTGCCAGTTGGTCAGCACATGCTTGGAGTACACATCCTGGTAGTCTGTCTAGCCCTGTGGCCTTGTGAATGTTGACCTGTTTAAAGGTCTTACTCACATCGGCAGCAGAGATCGTGATCACACAGTCTTCCGGAACAGCTGATGCTCTCATGCATATTTTAGTGTTACTTGCCTTGAAGCGAGCATAGAAGTTATTTAGCTCTTCTGGTAGGCTGGTGTCACTGGGCAACTCTCGGCTGTGCTTCCCTTTGTAGTCTGTAATAGTTTGCAAGCCCTGCCATGAGCGTCAGGGCCGGTGTAGTACAATTCGATCTTAGTCCTGTATTGATGCTTTGCCTGTTTGATGGTTCGTCGGAGGGCATAGCGGGGTTTCTTATAAGTTTCTGTGTCCCGCTCCTTAAAAGCGGCAGCTCTAGGCTTTAGCTCAGTGCGAATGTTAAATAATGTATTATGTCATTTTGGAGTAACTTTTATTGTAAATAAGAATATATTTCTAAACACTTCTACATTAATGTGAATGCTACCATGATTACAGATAATCCTGAATGAATCATGAATAATGATGAGTGAGAAAGTTAGAGGCATAAATATCATACCCCCTAAAAATGTTATTGTAATGAGGAGAGGTTAGCATGTCTTGGGAAAGGAAACGGGGATACCTAGTCAGTTGTACAACTGAAATGTGTCTTCTGCATTTAACCCAACCCCTCTGAATCAGATAGCTGCGGGGCCTTAATCGACATCCACGTCTTTGGCACCCGAGGAAAGGTGGGTTAATTGAATTGCTCAGGGACAGAACAACAGATTTTGACCTTGTCAGCACTAGGGTATGATATTTGTGCGTCTGTAACCTTCTCACTCATCATTATTTACGATTCATTCAGGACTATCCTGAGGACGGCTCATAATAATAATGAACACAATGTTATGAAATACATGGAAACCAGGTGTTTGATTTTGAGACCATTCCGTTAATTCCATTCCGGCAATTACTGTGAGCCTGTCCTTCCCATTTAAAGTGCCACCAGCCACCACTGGTTTAAGTATTTCAAAGGATTTCAAGTAGTATTTGAATCCAGGTCTGGAGCTGAACCAGCTTTCCCTATGGCATACATATTAAAAACCCAAACACAGCCAACAGAGAGGCTGAGCCATTCCAGTTCCCTGGGCCATTACCCCAACACAGAGGACAGAGCCATTCCAGTTCCCTGGGCCATTACCCCAACACAGAGGACAGAGCCATTCCAGTTCCCTGGACCATTACCCCAACACAGAGGACAAAGCCATTCCAGTTCCCTGGGCCATTACCCCAACACAGAGGACAGAGCCATTCCAGTTCCCTGGACCATTACCCCAACACAGAGGACAAAGCCATTCCAGTTCCCTGGACCATTACCCCAACACAGAGGACAGACCCATTCCATTTCCCAGGACCATTACCCCAACACAGAGGACAGACCCATTCCAGTTCCCTGGACCATTACCCCAACACAGAGGACAGACCCATTCCATTTCCCAGGACCATTACCCCAACACAGAGGACAGACCCATTCCATTTCCCAGGACCATTACCCCAACACAGAGGACAGACCCATTCCATTTCCCTGGACCATTACCCCAACACAGAGGACAGACCAATTCCATTTCCCAGGACCATTACCCCAACACAGAGGACAGACACATTCCATTTCCCAGGACCATTACCCCAACACAGAGGACAGACCCATTCCATTTCCCTGGACCATTACCCCAACACAGAGGAAAGATCCATTCCTGTTCCCTGGACCATTACCCCAACACAGAGGACAGACCCATTCCATTTCCCTGGACCAGTGTTACACAGGAAACCTGAGTTTGAACCCAAGTCTCTCACACAGTGTTAGAATAACAAAGAAGTAGAACATCTACTGAAACAGACAGACCTCTGGCAGTTGTACATGTTTACACGGAGAGGGTAGTTGTACATGTTTACATGGAGAGGGTAGTTGTACATGTTTACATGGAGAGGGCAGTTGTACATGTTTACATGGAGAGGGTAGTTGTACATGTTTACATGGAGAGGGTAGTTGTACATGTTTACACGGAGAGGGTAGTTGTACATGTTTACACGGAGAGGGTAGTTGTACATGTTTACACGGAGAGGGTAGTTGTACATGTTTACATGGAGAGGGTAGTTGTACATGTTTACATGGAGAGGGTAGTTGTACATGTTTACATGGAGAGGGTAGTTGTACATGTTTACATGGAGAGGGTAGTTGTACATGTTTACATGGAGAGGGTAGTTGTACATGTTTACATGGAGAGGGCAGTTGTACATGTTTACATGGAGAGGGTAGTTGTACATGTTTACATGGAGAGGGCAGTTGTACATGGAGAGGGCAGTTGTACATGTTTACATGGAGAGGGCAGTTGTACATGGAGAGGGCAGTTGTACATGTTTACATGGAGAGGGTAGTTGTACATGTTTACATGGAGAGGGTAGTTGTACATGGAGAGGGTAGTTGTACATGTTTACATGGAGAGGGCAGTTGTACATGTTTACATGGAGAGGGTAGTTGTACATGTTTACATGGAGAGGGCAGTTGTACATGGAGAGGGCCGTTGTACATGTTTACATGGAGAGGGTAGTTGTACATGTTTATATGGAGAGGGTAGTTGTACATGGAGAGGGTAGTTGTACATGTTTACATGGAGAGGGCAGTTGTACATGTTTACATGGAGAGGGTAGTTGTACATGTTTACATGGAGAGGGTAGTTGTACATGTTTACATGGAGAGGGTAGTTGTACATGTTTACATGGAGAGGGCAGTTGTACATGTTTACATGGAGAGGGCAGTTGTACATGTTTACATGGAGAGGGTAGTTGTACATGTTTACATGGAGAGGGTAGTTGTACATGTTTACATGGAGAGGGTAGTTGTACATGTTTACATGGAGAGGGTAGTTGTACATGTTTACATGGAGAGGGTAGTTGTACATGTTTACATGGAGAGGGTAGTTGTACATGTTTACATGGAGAGGGCAGTTGTACATGGAGAGGGTAGTTGTACATGTTTACATGGAGAGGGTAGTTGTACATGTTTACATGGAGAGGGTAGTTGTACATGGAGAGGGTAGTTGTACATGTTTACATGGAGAGGGCAGTTGTACATGTTTACATGGAGAGGGTAGTTGTACATGGAGAGGGCAGTTGTACATGTTTACATGGAGAGGGTAGTTGTACATGTTTACATGGAGAGGGTAGTTGTACATGGAGAGGGTAGTTGTACATGTTTACATGGAGAGGGTAGTTGTACATGTTTACATGGAGAGGGTAGTTGTACATGTTTACATGGAGAGGGTAGTTGTACATGGAGAGGGTAGTTGTACATGTTTACATGGAGAGGGCAGTTGTACATGTTTACATGGAGAGGGCAGTTGTACATGTTTACATGGAGAGGGCAGTTGTACATGTTTACATGGAGAGGGCAGTTGTACATGTTTACATGGAGAGGGCAGTTGTACATGTTTACATGGAGAGGGTAGTTGTACATGTTTACATGGAGAGGGTAGTTGTACATGTTTACATGGAGAGGGTAGTTGTACATGTTTACATGGAGAGGGCAGTTGTACATGTTTACATGGAGAGGGTAGTTGTACATGTTTACATGGAGAGGGCAGTTGTACATGTTTACATGGAGAGGGCAGTTGTACATGTTTACATGGAGAGGGTAGTTGTACATGTTTACATGGAGAGGGCAGTTGTAAATGGAGAGGGCAGTTGTACATGTTTACATGGAGAGGGTAGTTGTACATGTTTACATGGAGAGGGTAGTTGTACAACTTTACATGGAGAGGGCAGTTGTACATGTTTACATGGAGAGGGTAGTTGTACATGTTTACATGGAGAGGGTAGTTGTACATGTTTACATGGAGAGGGTAGTTGTACATGGAGAGGGTAGTTGTACATGTTTACATGGAGAGGGCAGTTGTACATGTTTACATGGAGAGGGCAGTTGTACATGTTTACATGGAGAGGGCAGTTGTACATGTTTACATGGAGAGGGTAGTTGTACATGTTTACATGGAGAGGGTAGTTGTACATGTTTACATGGAGAGGGTAGTTGTACATGTTTACATGGAGAGGGTAGTTGTACATGTTTACATGAAGAGGGTAGTTGTACATGGAGAGGGTAGTTGTACATGTTTACATGGAGAGGGTAGTTGTACATGTTTACATGGAGAGGGTAGTTGTACATGTTTACATGGAGAGGGCAGTTGTACATGTTTACATGGAGAGGGCAGTTGTACATGTTTACATGGAGAGGGCAGTTGTACATGTTTACATGGAGAGGGTAGTTGTACATGTTTACATGTTTACATGGAGAGGGTAGTTGTACATGTTTACATGGAGAGGGTAGTTGTACATGTTTACATGGAGAGGGTAGTTGTACATGTTTACATGGAGAGGGCAGTTGTACATGTTTACATGGAGAGGGCAGTTGTACATGTTTACATGGAGAGGGCAGTTGTACATGTTTACATGGAGAGGGCAGTTGTACATGTTTACATGGAGAGGGCAGTTGTACATGTTTACATGGAGAGGGCAGTTGTACATGTTTACATGTAGAGGGCAGTTGTACATGTTTACATGGAGAGGGCAGTTGTACATGTTTACATGGAGAGGGCAGTTGTACATGTTTACATGGAGAGGGCAGTTGTACGGGCAGTTGTACATGTTTACATGGAGAGGGTAGTTGTACATGTTTACATGGAGAGGGTAGTTGTACATGTTTACATGGAGAGGGCAGTTGTACATGTTTACATGGAGAGGGTAGTTGTACATGTTTACATGGAGAGGGTAGTTGTACATGTTTACATGGAGAGGGTAGTTGTACATGTTTACATGGAGAGGGTAGTTGTACATGTTTACATGTTTACATGGAGAGGGTAGTTGTACATGTTTACATGGAGAGGGTAGTTGTACATGTTTACATGGAGAGGGTAGTTGTACATGTTTACATGGAGAGGGTAGTTGTACATGTTTACATGGAGAGGGCAGTTGTACATGGAGAGGGCAGTTGTACATGTTTACATGGAGAGGGTAGTTGTACATGTTTACATGGAGAGGGTAGTTGTACATGTTTACATGGAGAGGGCAGTTGTACATGGAGAGGGCAGTTGTACATGTTTACATGGAGAGGGTAGTTGTACATGTTTACATGGAGAGGGTAGTTGTACATGGAGAGGGCAGTTGTACATGTTTACATGGAGAGGGCAGTTGTACATGTTTACATGGAGAGGGCAGTTGTACATGTTTACATGGAGAGGGCAGTTGTACATGTTTACATGGAGAGGGCAGTTGTACATGTTTACATGGAGAGGGTAGTTGTACATGTTTACATGGAGAGGGTAGTTGTACATGTTTACATGGAGAGGGTAGTTGTACATGTTTACATGGAGAGGGTAGTTGTACATGTTTACATGGAGAGGGTAGTTGTACATGTTTACATGGAGAGGGCAGTTGTACATGGAGAGGGTAGTTGTACATGTTTACATGGAGAGGGTAGTTGTACATGTTTACATGGAGAGGGTAGTTGTACATGTTTACATGGAGAGGGCAGTTGTACATGTTTACATGGAGAGGGCAGTTGTACATGTTTACATGGAGAGGGTAGTTGTACATGTTTACATGGAGAGGGTAGTTGTACATGTTTACATGGAGAGGGCAGTTGTACATGGAGAGGGCAGTTGTACATGTTTACATGGAGAGGGTAGTTGTACATGTTTATATGGAGAGGGTAGTTGTACATGGAGAGGGTAGTTGTACATGTTTACATGGAGAGGGTAGTTGTACATGTTTACATGGAGAGGGTAGTTGTACATGTTTACATGGAGAGGGTAGTTGTACATGTTTACATGGAGAGGGCAGTTGTACATGTTTACATGGAGAGGGTAGTTGTACATGTTTACATGTTTACATGGAGAGGGCAGTTGTACATGTTTACATGGAGAGGGTAGTTGTACATGTTTACATGGAGAGGGTAGTTGTACATGTTTACATGGAGAGGGCAGTTGTACATGGAGAGGGCAGTTGTACATGTTTACATGGAGAGGGTAGTTGTACATGTTTACATGGAGAGGGCAGTTGTACATGGAGAGGGCAGTTGTACATGTTTACATGGAGAGGGTAGTTGTACATGTTTACATGGAGAGGGTAGTTGTACATGTTTACATGGAGAGGGTAGTTGTACATGTTTACATGGAGAGGGTAGTTGTACATGTTTACATGGAGAGGGTAGTTGTACATGTTTACATGGAGAGGGTAGTTGTACATGGTTTACATGGAGGGTAGTTGTACATGTTTACATGGAGAGGGTAGTTGTACATGTTTACATGGAGAGGGTAGTTGTACATGTTTACATGGAGAGGGTAGTTGTACATGTTTACATGGAGAGGGCAGTTGTACATGTTTACATGGAGAGGGTAGTTGTACATGTTTACATGGAGAGGGCAGTTGTACATGTTTACATGGAGAGGGCAGTTGTACATGTTTACATGGAGAGGGTAGTTGTACATGTTTACATGGAGAGGGTAGTTGTACATGTTTACATGGAGAGGGTAGTTGTACATGTTTACACGGAGAGGGTAGTTGTACATGTTTACATGGAGAGGGTAGTTGTACATGTTTACATGGAGAGGGTAGTTGTACATGTTTACATGGAGAGGGCAGTTGTACATGGAGAGGGTAGTTGTACATGTTTACATGGAGAGGGTAGTTGTACATGTTTACATGGAGAGGGCAGTTGTACATGGAGAGGGTAGTTGTACATGTTTACATGGAGAGGGTAGTTGTACATGGAGAGGGTAGTTGTACATGTTTACATGGAGAGGGTAGTTGTACATGTTTACATGGAGAGGGTAGTTGTACATGTTTACATGGAGAGGGTAGTTGTACATGTTTACATGGAGAGGGCAGTTGTACATGTTTACATGGAGAGGGTAGTTGTACATGTTTACATGAAGAGGGTAGTTGTACATGGAGAGGGTAGTTGTACATGTTTACATGGAGAGGGTAGTTGTACATGTTTACATGGAGAGGGTAGTTGTACATGTTTACATGGAGAGGGTAGTTGTACATGTTTACATGGAGAGGGTAGTTGTACATGTTTACATGGAGAGGGTAGTACATGTTTACATGGAGATGTTGTTTACATGGAGAGGGCAGTTGTACATGTTTACATGGAGAGGGCAGTTGTACATGTTTACATGGAGAGGGCAGTTGTACATGTTTACATGGAGAGGGTAGTTGTACATGTTTACATGGAGAGGGTAGTTGTACATGTTTACATGGAGAGGGTAGTTGTACATGTTTACATGGAGAGGGTAGTTGTACATGTTTACATGGAGAGGGCAGTTGTACATGTTTACATGGAGAGGGTAGTTGTACATGTTTACATGGAGAGGGTAGTTGTACATGTTTACATGGAGAGGGTAGTTGTACATGTTTACATGGAGAGGGCAGTTGTACATGGAGAGGGTAGTTGTACATGTTTACATGGAGAGGGTAGTTGTACATGTTTACATGGAGAGGGCAGTTGTACATGGAGAGGGTAGTTGTACATGTTTACATGGAGAGGGTAGTTGTACATGTTTACATGGAGAGGGCAGTTGTACATGTTTACATGGAGAGGGTAGTTGTACATGTTTACATGGAGAGGGTAGTTTTACATGGTACATGTTTACATGGAGAGGGTAGTTGTACATGTTTACATGGAGAGGGCAGTTGTACATGGAGAGGGCAGTTGTACATGTTTACATGGAGAGGGTAGTTGTACATGTTTACATGGAGAGGGTAGTTGTACATGTTTACATGGAGAGGGCAGTTGTACATGGAGAGGGCAGTTGTACATGTTTACATGGAGAGGGTAGTTGTACATGTTTACATGGAGAGGGTAGTTGTACATGTTTACATGGAGAGGGTAGTTGTACATGTTTACATGGAGAGGGTAGTTGTACATGTTTACATGGAGAGGGTAGTTGTACATGTTTACATGGAGAGGGCAGTTGTACATGTTTACATGGAGAGGGCAGTTGTACATGTTTACATGGAGAGGGTAGTTGTACATGTTTACATGGAGAGGCAGTTGTACAGTTGTACATGTTTACATGGAGAGGGCAGTTGTACATGTTTACATGGAGAGGGTAGTTGTACATGTTTACATGGAGAGGGTAGTTGTACATGTTTTACATGGAGAGGGTAGTTGTACATGTTTACATGGAGAGGGTAGTTGTACATGTTTACATGGAGAGGGTACAGTTTACACATGGAGAGGGCAGTTGTACATGTTTACATGGAGAGGGTAGTTGTACATGTTTACATGGAGAGGGTAGTTGTACATGTTTACATGGAGAGGGCAGTTGTACATGGAGAGGGCAGTTGTACATGTTTACATGGAGAGGGTAGTTGTACATGTTTACATGGAGAGGGTAGTTGTACATGTTTACATGGAGAGGGTAGTTGTACATGTTTACATGGAGAGGGTAGTTGTACATGGAGAGGGTAGTTGTACATGTTTACATGGAGAGGGTAGTTGTACATGGAGAGGGTAGTTGTACATGTTTACATGGAGAGGGTAGTTGTACATGTTTACATGGAGAGGGCAGTTGTACATGTTTACATGGAGAGGGTAGTTGTACATGTTTACATGGAGAGGGTAGTTGTACATGGAGAGGGTAGTTGTACATGTTTACATGGAGAGGGTAGTTGTACATGTTTACATGGAGAGGGTAGTTGTACATGTTTACATGGAGAGGGTAGTTGTACATGTTTACATGGAGAGGGCAGTTACATACATGTTTACATGGAGAGGGTAGTTGTACATGTTTACATGGAGAGGGTAGTTGTACATGTTTACATGGAGAGGGCAGTACATGGAGAGGGTAGTTGTACATGTTTACATGGAGAGGGTAGTTGTACATGTTTACATGGAGAGGGTAGTTGTACATGTTTACATGGAGAGGGTAGTTGTACATGTTTACATGGAGAGGGTAGTTGTACATGTTTACATGGAGAGGGCAGTTGTACATGTTTACATGGAGGGTAGTTGTACATGTTTACATGGAGAGGGTAGTTGTACATGGAGAGGGTAGTTGTACATGTTTACATGGAGAGGGTAGTTGTACATGTTTACATGGAGAGGGTAGTTGTACATGTTTACATGGAGAGGGTAGTTGTACATGTTTACATGGAGAGGGCAGTTGTACATGTTTACATGGAGAGGGTAGTTGTACATGTTTACATGGAGAGGGTAGTTGTACATGGAGAGGGTAGTTGTACATGTTTACATGGAGAGGGCAGTTGTACATGTTTACATGGAGAGGGCATGTTTACAGTTGTACATGTTTACATGGAGAGGGCAGTTGTACATGTTTACATGGAGAGGGTAGTTGTACATGTTTACATGGAGAGGGTAGTTGTACATGTTTACATGGAGAGGGTAGTTGTACATGTTTACATGGAGAGGGTAGTTGTACATGTTTACATGGAGAGGGTAGTTGTACATGGAGAGGGTAGTTGTACATGTTTACATGGAGAGGGTAGTTGTACATGTTTACATGGAGAGGGTAGTTGTACATGGAGAGGGCAGTTGTACATGTTTACATGGAGAGGGTAGTTGTACATGTTTACATGGAGAGGGTAGTTGTACATGTTTACATGGAGAGGGTAGTTGTACATGTTTACATGGAGAGGGTAGTTGTACATGTTTACATGGAGAGGGTAGTTGTACATGTTTACATGGAGAGGGCAGTTGTACATGTTTACATGGAGAGGGTAGTTGTACATGTTTACATGGAGAGGGCAGTTGTACATGTTTACATGGAGAGGGTAGTTGTACATGTTTACATGGAGAGGGCAGTTGTACATGTTTACATGGAGAGGGTAGTTGTACATGTTTACATGGAGAGGGCAGTTGTACATGTTTACATGGAGAGGGTAGTTGTACATGTTTACATGGAGAGGGTAGTTGTACATGTTTACATGGAGAGGGTAGTTGTACATGTTTACATGGAGAGGGCAGTTGTACATGTTTACATGGAGAGGGTAGTTGTACATGTTTACATGGAGAGGGTAGTTGTACATGTTTACATGGAGAGGGGTACATGTTTACATGGAGAGGGCAGTTTACATGGAGAGGGCATGTTGTACATGTTTACATGGAGAGGGTAGTTGTACATGTTTACATGGAGAGGGTAGTTGTACATGTTTACATGGAGAGGGTAGTTGTACATGGAGAGGGCAGTTGTACATGTTTACATGGAGAGGGTAGTTGTACATGTTTACATGGAGAGGGCAGGTACATGTTTTGTACATGTTTACATGGAGAGGGTAGTTGTACATGTTTACATGGAGAGGGCAGTTGTACATGTTTACATGGAGAGGGTAGTTGTACATGTTTACATGGAGAGGGTAGTTGTACATGTTTACATGGAGAGGGTAGTTGTACATGTTTACATGGATGGAGGGTAGTTGTACATGTTTACATGGAGAGGGTAGTTGTACATGTTTACATGGAGAGGGTAGTTGTACATGTTTACATGGAGAGGCAGTTGTTGTTTACATGAGATGGGCAGTTGTACATGTTTACATGGAGAGGGTAGTTGTACATGTTTACATGGAGAGGGTAGTACATGTTTACATGGAGAGGGTAGTTGTACATGTTTACATGGAAGAGGGTAGTTGTACATGTTTACATGGAGAGGGTAGTTGTACATGTTTACATGGAGAGGGTAGTTGTACATGTTTACATGGAGAGGGCAGTTGTACATGTTTACATGGAGAGGGTAGTTGTACATGTTTACATGGAGAGGGTAGTTGTACATGTTTACATGGAGAGGGTAGTTGTACATGTTTACATGGAGAGGGTAGTTGTACATGTTTACATGGAGATAGTTTACATGTTTACATGGAGAGGGTAGTTGTACATGTTTACATGGAGAGGGTAGTTGTACATGTTTACATGGAGAGGGCAGTTGTACATGTTTACATGGAGAGGGTAGTTGTACAGTTGTACATGTTTACATGGAGAGGGTAGTTGTACATGTTTACATGGAGAGGGTAGTTGTACATGTTTACATGGAGAGGGTAGTTGTACATGTTTACATGGAGAGGGTAGTTGTACATGTTTACATGGAGAGGGCAGTTGTACATGTTTACATGGAGAGGGTAGTTGTACATGTTTACATGGAGAGGGTAGTTGTACATGTTTACATGGAGAGGGCAGTTGTACATGGAGAGGGCAGTTGTACATGTTTACATGGAGAGGGTAGTTGTACATGTTTACATGGAGAGGGTAGTTGTACATGTTTACATGGAGAGGGCAGTTGTACATGTTTACATGGAGAGGGCAGTTGTACATGTTTACATGGAGAGGGCAGTTGTACATGTTTACATGGAGAGGGTAGTTGTACATGTTTACATGGAGAGGGTAGTTGTACATGTTTACATGGAGAGGGCAGTACATGTTTACATGGAGAGGGCAGTTGTACATGTTTACATGGAGAGGGTAGTTGTTTACATGTTTACATGGAGAGGGTAGTTGTACATGTTTACATGGAGAGGGTAGTTGTACATGTTTACATGGAGAGGGTAGTTGTACATGTTTACATGGAGAGGGTAGTTGTACATGTTTACATGGAAGGGTACAGTTTACATGGAGAGGGTAGTTGTACATGTTTACATGGAGAGGGTAGTTGTACATGTTTACATGGAGAGGGTAGTTGTACATGTTTACATGGAGGGCATGGATGGAGGGTAGTTGTACATGGACAGGGTAGTTGTACATGTTTACATGGAGTACAGAGAGGGTAGTTGTACATGTTTACATGGAGAGGGTAGTTGTACATGTTTACATGGAGAGGTAGTTATACATGTTTACATGGAGAGGGTAGTTGTACATGTTTACATGGAGAGGTAGTTGTACATGTTTACATGTTTACATGGAAGGTAGTTGTACATGTTTACATGGAGAGGTGGAGAGGGCAGTTGTACATGTTTACATGGAGAGGGTAGTTGTACATGTTTACATGGAGAGGGTAGTTGTACATGTTTACATGGAGAGGGTAGTTGTACATGTTTACATGGAGAGGGTAGTTGTACATGTTTACATGGGAGGGCAGTTGTACATGTTTACATGGAGAGGGTGTACATGTTTACATGGAGAGGGTAGTTGTACATGTTTACATGGAGAGGGCAGTTGTACATGTTTACATGGAGAGGGTAGTACATGTTTACATAGTTGTACATGTTTACATGGAGAGGGCAGTTGTACATGTTTACATGGAGAGGGTAGTTGTACATGTTTACATGGAGAGGGCAGTTGTACATGTTTACATGGAGGGCAGTTGTACATGTTTACATGGAGAGGGTAGTTGTACATGTTTACATGGAGAGGGTAGTTGTTGTTGTACATGGAGAGGGTAGTTGTACATGTTTACATGGAGAGGGTAGTTGTACATGTTTACATGGAGAGGGTAGTTGTACATGTTTACATGGAGAGGGTAGTTGTACATGTTTACATGGAGAGGGTAGTTGTACATGTTTACATGGAGAGGGTAGTTGTACATGTTTACATGGAGAGGTAGTTGTACATGTTTACATGGAGAGGGTAGTTGTACATGTTTACATGGAGAGGGTAGTTGTACATGTTTACATGGAGAGGGTAGTTGTACATGTTTACATGGAGAGGGCAGTTGTACATGTTTACATGGAGAGGTTTACATAGTTGTACATGTTTACATGGAGAGGGGCATGTTTACATGGAGAGGGTAGTTGTACATGTTTACATGGAGAGGGTAGTTGTACATGTTTACATGGAGAGGGTAGTTGTACATGTTTACATGGAGAGGGTAGCAGTTGGAGAGGGTATGTTTACATGGAGAGGGTAGTTGTACATGTTTACATGGAGAGTAGGTACATGTTTACATGTAGTTGTACATGTTTACATGGAGAGGGTAGTTGTACATGTTTACATGGAGAGGTTGTACATGGATGGAGGGTAGTTGTACATGTTTACATGGGAGGGTAGTTGTACATGTTTACATGGAGAGGGTAGTACATGTTTACATGGATAGTTTACATGGAGAGGGTAGTTGTACATGTTTACATGGAGAGGGTAGTTGTACATGTTTACATGGAGAGGGTAGTTGTACATGTTTACATGGAGGGTAGTTGTACATGTTTACATGGAGAGGGTAGTTGTACATGTTTACATGGAGAGGTAGTTGTACATGTTTACATGGAGAGGGTAGTGTAGTTGTTTACATGTTTACATGGAGAGGGTAGTTGTACATGTTTACATTACATGTTTACATGGAGAGGGTAGTTGTACATGTTTACATGGAGAGGGTAGTTGTACATGTTTACATGGAGAGGGTAGTTGTACATGTTTACATGGAGAGGGTAGTTGTACATGTTTACATGGAGAGGGTAGTTGTACATGTTTACATGGGAGGGCAGGTACATGGAGAGGGCAGTTGTACATGTTTACATGGAGAGGGTAGTTGTACATGTTTACATGGAGAGGGTAGTTGTACATGTTTACATGGAGAGGGTACATGTTGTACAGTTGTACAGTTGTGTTTACATGGAGAGGGTAGTACATGTTTACATACATGTTTACATGGAGAGGGTAGTTGTACATGTTTACATGGAGAGGGTAGTTGTACATGTTTACATGGAGAGGGCAGTTGTACATGTTTACATGGAGAGGGTAGTTGTACATGTTTACATGGAGAGGGTAGTTGTACATGTTTACATGGAGAGGGCAGTTGTACATGTTTACATGGAGAGGGTAGTTGTACATGTTTACATGGAGAGGGTAGGTATGTTTACATGTACATGTTTACATGGAGAGGGTAGTTGTACATGTTTACATGGAGAGTTGTACATGGCAGTTGTACATGTTTACATGGAGAGGGCATGTTTACATGGAGAGGTAGTTGTACATGTTTACATGGAGAGTTGTACATGTTTACATGGAGAGGG
>NC_088415.1:86822514-86975014 GCF_034236695.1 Oncorhynchus nerka
AGGCTATGTACAGGGGGTACCGGTTAGTCGAGGTAATATGTACATGTAGATAAGAGTTAAAGTGACCATGCATAGATAATAAACAGCAGCAGCGTAAAGAGGGATCTGGGTAGCCCTTTGATTAGCTAGTCAGGAGTCATATGGCTTGGAGGTATTAAGAAGGCTTTTAGACCTAGACTTGGCGCTCCGGTACCGCTTGTCGTGTGGTAGCAGAGAGAACAGTCTATGACTAGGGTGGCTGGGGTCTTTGACAATTTTTAGGGCCTTCCTCTGACACAGCCTGGTATAGATGTCCTGGATGGCAGGCAGCTTGGCCCCAGTGATGTACTGGGCCGTACGCACTACCCTTTGTAGTGCCTTGCGGTCGGAGGCCGAGCAGTTGCCATACCACGCAGTGATGCAACCATGCTCTCAATGGTGCAGCTGTAGAACCTTGAGGATCTGAGGACCCATGCCAAATCTTTTCAGTCTCCTGAGGGGGAATAGGATTTGTGGTGCTCTCTTCACGACTGTCTTAGTGTGTTTGGACCATGATAGTTTGTTGGTGATGTGGACACCAAGGACCTTGAAGTTCTCAACCTGCTCCACTGCAGCCCCGTCGTTGAGAATGGGGGCGTGCTCGGTCCTCCTTTTCCTGTAGTCCACAGTCATTTCCATTGGTAGGATATACGTGATCGTAGCTCCTCTATTTTATTATAGATTGATTGTACATTGGCTAATAGGACCGATGGTAAAGGTAGATTACCCTCTCGGCGACGGATCCTAACAAGGCACCCGAATCTTTGTCCACGATACCTCCGTCTCTTTCTCCTGTGAATGACGGGGATGAGGGCCTTGTTGAGCGTCTGAAGTAAATCCTTCCCGTCCGACTGGTTGAGGAAAATAAAATGTCCTCCAGTACGGGGTGAGTAATCGCTGTCCTGATATCTAGAAGCTCTTTTCAGTCATAAGACACAGTGGCAGAAACATTGTGTACAATGTACAAAACAACGTGAAAAAACGTACGCTTTAGCACAATTGGTTACGGAATCGTAAAACGACAGCCATCTCCTTCGGCGGCATTCTCACAATGTGGGGCTCAAAACAGTTGCCCTGGATGACGGGTTGCAACTGTTTACAGCTGTCAAATCCACAAGCGGCTCGTTGCGTTACCTTATCGTGGAGACTTCCATTTGATGCAACGAAACCACACCTGACTATAATCTTATAAATCCCATGCAGCCGCGTTTGAAAGTCATGCTGCATCGTTACAAGTTCAAACACTCTAATTAGACTGACAGACATAAATCCCTAAACCCTAACATCAATGGTTTGAGATTTGAGTCATTTCTATTATTGATAGAGCCTACACTTTCTAGCGCCATTTTGAACTTCACAAAAACAGTAGGAATAGTAAGGAAGGGAGTGGTTTTGAAAACACGAGCAGCTGCTCATTGCTATGTCAGCTCATACCGCAATTACACCTCCAAAACATCTGCTATTTGGATGTCAGACAACATTGGTAAATGCTCCATCTAACTGAATCCAGGCCAGATTTAACGTTTTTTTTTGTGTTAAATTGTTAAAAATACCTACATCACATTACAAATTTTTTAATTAGAGAATGCATTTGAAACTTCACGCACAGTAAAACTTCTTGTAGGACTTAATACTTAAGTGTTTTATCGACAGGAATGGTAAAAAAGGTCCTTGTGCATTGATAAGCACACCAAAGATGTCATTAACGATATGTAATAAAATAAAAACGGCACTAAATAAAGACTAAAATCCTATTTCACACCATAGCCTGCTGAATTTGCAAGGAAACTTTTCTTTCATTTTAATTTCAGCACAAATAAAAAATAAAAAGTGGCACTGATTGGCCCATAGAATTAGAGCTCAGAGCGCGCGCCGTTACAAGACCAGCTCAAGTAAGGGGCGGGTGGACGATAAATATCCACCTTCGTAACATGGATAAAGCCTGAGCTGGAATGTGAAGCTAACTGAAGCTGGCTAGCGTTATAAAACCCAGAGTAGATCTAGCTTGCATCGTAGTATACCCCTCTGCAGGGTGAGAGAATGCCACTATTTGTAAACCTTGATATTATTTGAACTGCTCCAGACACCTGGGGCCTGTTGCACAAAACTAGGATAAGGGATTAAGCCAGGATATCTTGGTGATCCTGGCTCAATTGATCCGTAATCCGGTTGCACTAAAGATGGATAGGGGGCAGGAGGATATGTTATGGTATAAATTACCATGGAGATTTATTCTGTGGAGCTAGCCTGCTCCAGACCAGGCTAAATTCCAGGATCTATTTAATCTCATCCCTAATGTCAGTCAGCAGTCACCACAAATGGAAACCAATAGTTATTTCACTGCTCACTATACATTGTTATCACATATAACTAGACCCACTGTTATTAAACGTTTGTGATCATTAATTTCAATGATTTTGGATAAAAAATGATTTTTAGATGATGTTGCTATCATTAGATAATTTACAGTTTCCCATAGACTATAAGGCTATATATAAAATGATAGAATATTAGGGCCACAGAGGGGAAAAAAAACACAAGTCATAATATTGTAACCAGTTGTTTTAAAGGACAGTTGTTAAAATGACAGATGTGGGGCATTTCGTGAAATTGTACTTCAGTATGGTTTCATAAACAAAGACATGCTGATGTGCCAGAATATTAAGTATCACATTGTCATAAGTATCAAAACTGTAAAAACAATATGTATCTTTTCTGCAGAAAGAACCAGCCTCATAAATGTATGACTTTATCCTTTTTCTTCAGTGTGGCCCTAGTACTCTGTCATATAAACAAATACACATTCCATATGAATATAAAAACACAATGTGTAACATTATGTTCCTTTATTGAATAAGGACAAAACAAAGCAGGTAAACCATCAGCTCCTTTCAAAACTGAAGTCACAGTGACTCTACAAGATGGAAAGCACAGAATCCAAGCATATTATACAAAATGATACATACACATTCAAAGGTCTGTATATAACACACCCTGCATGTCTGCACACTAAAATAAATGCAGGACAAATCCATACACATCAACTGAACAGACAAATGAATGGATGCAGTAGCCTCCCTGCAGCCTTGTATTACACACAGTATACCGCACAAACATCATAAGAGGCCAAATTCGTCAAAAAACTAACCCAAAAAACCCAAATTCCTCTGCCACCGCAGGACATATTTAACCAAAATTGAAAGCACACATACTAACTAAAATAATTCAACACATATTGGTCCCTCAGCAGCCGACCACTGTCGTCATCAGGAAGATTGCCGGATTGTCCCAGTCCATGGCTGGTGGCACTCTGGGGCCCTCTCCTTCCTCAGGCAGGCCACATTGTGGAGGACAGCACAAGCCACAGTAATATCACATGCCCTAACAGGGCTGACCCTTGGTAATTTGTGAAGGCAGTGAAAGCGTGCCTTCAGGAGGCCAAAGGTCATTTCAACTCTGGCCCTGGTCCTGGCATGGGCATGGTTGTAGGCCTGCTGTGCTTCCTGGGGGTCTGTGAAAGGTGTCAGGAGAAAAGGCTGGCAGCCATACCCCTGTCTCCCAGCAACACACCAGAGAATTCACCTGTCAACACAAAATCTCATCATTACTACCTCATAAACACAGTGATATTCTTGACACAGCCATGATGGTTATAAATAGGGGTTGTGTGGCTTACCTTGTGATAGGCACTGATAGATTTCAGAGGCCCGAAAGATTCTGGAGTCATGGACTGAGCCAGGCCATTTTGCCACAACATTGCTGATCACACAGTCAGCATTGCAGACCATCTGAAATCATAAGATGAGGAATATTACACCAATCAATGCACATCACTGGCAATGCAGAGTGTTCGTCAATGGACAATATCAAAAGTTATGTTCACCTGAACATTAATGCTGTGAAAGGATTTCCTATTCACAAAATCGGCCTCATGGGCACCTGAGGGGCTTTTATCCTTATGTGTGTGCAGTCCACTGCACCAATGACATTGGGGAAACCTGTCACACAAAGTAATGAGTATCCTACTATGTGTTAACAGTTGTCCTGTAATTTGTAGATCCTCTTACCTGCAATCCTATAGAACTCCTCTTTGATGTCACAGAGTCTTCTGTGGCCAGGGAAGGAGATGAAGACATCTGCTAATGCTTTGATAGCCAGACACACTCCTTATTGTGCGGCAAATTGTGGCCTTGTTCAGCTGTTCTGCATCCCCCACTGAGTACAGGAAGGCTCCACTAGCAAAAAGCGCAAGGCCACACAAACCATTTGCTCCACACTCAGTGCATGGCTCCGTGCAGTGCGGTGCTTAATCCTGGGACCCAGTAGTCTGCATAGATACCTGATGCCATCTGCAGAAAACCTGTATCTTTCATATAGATGGTCATCAGGGAAGGCCAGTGGGTCCAACCGGTCCCTGAAGACCCTTTCTCGCCTGAAGGCTCTCCTCAGCACAAGTGCTTCTTCATCCACCACATCTCGCACGAATGGGCATGCCATTGTCAGAGCAGAAAGGAACACACAATTTTGGGCCTTCATATAGGCTAGTGGCCACACCTGGTGCTGGGGGTGGGCAAAAGAGGGCGATGCCTTATAACGATGACTTGGTTGTACTGATTGCTGGGAAAATAAAAAAAACCTTAGAAAGATGCCACCGTCCTGTGTGCTCACAATAAGAGCTCATATGTCATGGCTCACTGACTTTACGAGAATATACCTAATTTTATTTTGAGCTGTGTCATCTTCTTGGAGCTGGGGGAGGAAAGAAAATAATGATTAATACATTTGTGTTACAGTTAGCATACAGTGTACATTGAAGGCATATCTCACCTCCCTCTCAAGTTTTTTTATTTCAAGGTCCAGTTTCCTAATTGTCCTCTTTTTTATTTCGGACTCCAGTGCAAGATTTTCCATCTTTTTCTTCTTGTCTATGTCTGCCAGTTCTATTTGGCGCCGGAGGTGGTTGCCATACAACTTTCTGATAGCTTGTGAGCTCTGTGAACACAATACAATTAGCGCAGCTGGAATTTGGCAGGATGTGGTGTCCTTTTATTAATACGCACTATGTTGCCAGGCTGGTTTTCCCACTGTATAGCATCTGGGTCCTGTAAAAGAAATTAGATTTTTTGATTTTGATGAGGACTCCTCACCATTGTAGAGTAAATAGTACTTTCACAGTCTTAACATGATACCTCATGCCTTCTGGAATCCAGAGAGATGGTCTCCTCCTCATCATCGTCTCCATCATGTGCTGTTGCTGCTGCACTGGGGCCTTCACCCTATCACATTTAATCGGATTCATATTGAAGCTAGTAGACAAGACATGCCAGGCCTACAGTATGCCTTTGATGGAGTACTCACTGGATCAGCATCGTCTGGTGCTTGTGCTGGTGGCTCTAACAGGAACACAGTGCTGCCAGGCACTGCAAGGCAATAGGTAAACCAAAGTCAGACAGTCCAAATTGATTCAATATGAATGTGGTTGTATCCCATGTAGAGATGGAAGGACATACCTTGAATGAAGCGGGTGGCATCTTGGGAGGAACCTATGCTCGTCTCTTTCCCCCCAGGGATCCCCTCTAAGACGGGCCTGCCTTTATTTAGCTCCAAGGCCATGTCCTCTGCTGGGGTAAGGTCAGCCTTTGGTGACCCACCACCCGTGCCTTGTCTGTGGGTATTCTTTTTCACTGCTAAAACAGTACAGACAATGTGTGAGCAGGCACCTTCTGGGTACAATATATGCTTGTGCTTTGTTAAATATTAGTCAGGGACCATACCATTCTGCAGAATGTTCTTGTATTTGATTTTGACCTGCTGCCATGTCCGTTTTGGCCCGTTCATGTTTAATCTACACACACATTTAATGGAGTCATACTGCAAAAAATTACTTGGTATTTTTGTCTTGTTTTCAGTAAAAATATCAAAAAATGTATCATAGCTTTATACAGTGTGATGGAGTTACTTTACACAATTTCACTCATATCTGCAGTGCATTTCAATTAAAAATTTAACCGTTTCATAATTACAGTACAACTGCATTTTTGGAGATGTGAATTAAATATTTGAATTGTAATTGTGATGTTTCAGCGGAGCGGTGAGTGTGTAATTGTGCACTACTTACGCATTCAGGCGGTCTGCAATACTTTGCCACGCTTTTTCTCTTTGCTTTATCACTGTGGCGGTGTTGCCTTTCTTCTTAATTATATCTTTTACCTCCTCGTATGCCTCCATGAGGATTTGTGCTTCCGACGGGGAAAAGTACGCGGCTCTAGTTGCCATGGTAAATCAGTTAATCTGTGATCTGTGGCAGGGTCTATTTGAGTGAGCCGTGAGCGCGCACCTATCCAGGATTGGTTTCACCTGGCTTAATGAATCCGTGTCTGCTCATCCTGGCTTGGTCTTTGTGCAACCAATTAAGCCTGGACGCACATGTTTTGGCTTCATTGAGCTCAGCTGAGTCATTTATCCCGGATGTCTTAATTCTACTTTTGTGCAACAGGCCCCTGGCTGCTACCTGAGTTGTATTTTTTACATGAGCCGATGTGTTGGTGGCTCGCAGACGCCACGTAAGAATATTTACAGAAAAGGTCCGACGTTAAAGATCGCCCGCTGGCCCGGGGCCAGTGAAAAGTAATGTCGGGCCAGTAAGCCAAGATAGTCACTGGGGCCAGTCCTCAATTTTCACAACTCTGTTCATGATCTCATGTTAAAATGTACATCTGCCTTGTGTACTCCTCCTGCTGCGTCTCTGTGTGTGTCACAAGATCAAGAGGCGTGTTTGGAGGTTTGTCATTATTTTGACCAATCATCTGCGTACGCAGATTTGGGTATTGTCACCATTATGCCGCCTTGTAGAGCACACATTCTTTTGAAATGGCTGCGAACCCCAGAGCCTACGAGAGTTCCTTCAGTCATGGAGTCAGCAATAAACATGGGTTGAAAATGACCCAGCAAGAGGACAGATGCACTGTGCGCTCTGTCACGCCATCCTAAGTCCTTGCACCATGTAGCCTGTGTCGTGTCTAAAAGACTAGCTGACGTCCCAATGGCTGGTCCAAACAACATATGCCTTCTGCGGATGAACCAAGGGGCAAATTCTAATTCTCAAGTAGAAAAACCGCATGCGTACCTTTTCATAAAACGGGAGAAATTGTGCAGCCAGAAGAATGGAGTGGACCTGGGATCCAAATACCAGATCGATGTCGCATGCCGAAGGTAAGACCAACATAACTTTAACTAGCTAGCGAGCTGGATTTGAAGTTACGTAATGCACTACAAATATTAACAAAACCTAAAGATAAACAATAGTGTTTGTTGTGTGTGTAATTTAAAGAGAGACAGAAGGAGAGGAAGACCATACCAGAGAAGAAGATTTGCGTCTCAAGTCCCACCACATAGCCTGGGTCTAAAGTAACAGTGGTAGGGGTTTTGAGTTTCTTTTAAAAGTGGTAGATGTGGTGTTTAACACCAACTTGTCCGCCACCACATCCAATGCCTCTCCATCATGGTTCAGCGCATTTGAAGAGTTTAAATGCTTCAAAAGGCATCAATCATCTCATGGGCATCCAAAGCTTACCCTCTGATAGATTACTGGTCTACTGATGCCACTCTCAGGGTACCATACTGTGTCTTTACTATGGTTAAATGAGATGACATGCTATTTTCAAATCGATTACCTAACGTTTAATTATTTGTATTAAATTAATCAGGCAATAACTAACTTGTAGTAAAACGCCAAATGGATCTACCTCCTGGTCCTCTTCCCCTGTCTTACCCACCAAGGGTAGAGACAGAGATGACCTCGCCTACTGAAATACCGGATTGGGCAAAGCCACCAGAAGACTATTCAAGCCAACCAACTATTGAACCTGACTGGTGTCAGGAAGAATCACCCTCTGCCTCAAGTGACACCTCTGAATGGGAACAGCTGATAGACTCATTGCTGATAGAGTAAGGGCACTGTCATAAACAGAGGCCCATATGCGCACTGTAAGAAAAGTGTTTCCTCATTGTTGCTAGAGTAATAGGCTCTGTCATAACCAGAGGCCCATATATGCACTGTAAGAAAAGTATTTCCTGTTGTAAGATATGTCATCACCCTCTCTGCTCTGAGGGAATGGGAGGAGCAGCGGATCGGGTGCAGAGAATCAAAAGGTATATAAAGAGACATTTGCCATTACTTTGGTGCTGACTTCTTGAATTCTGAATTCATTTAGACAACCATTTGACTTCGGGTAAATGCCACCTGACTCAAATTACTTAAAGATTCTAACTTGCTGGATACCAGGGTAAGAGTCAGTTTACCTATCGACCAGTTGACCCTGTGTGCAGCATACGTTTGGAACGAGTGTACCGTTGTGACAAAGTCTTAATTGACCAAGGAACACTGTAGCACCGGCCGGGTTGCTTGCCCCAGACACTGCGGTAGATCAACGGCAGAATTACCACCTGCTGAGAACGGTTGGAAAATTGTTCGAATCGACTCTGTCTCCGACTGACCCAGTGACACGTGTACTGTTGTAACACAGTGCCTTACCCTGGAATCGCGGTTTCAGGTTATTTGACAATACTATCCAACCTGAGAGGCAGGTTAGAGAACCCAGACTAACTTGAATCTCGAAATTGAGTTGAACCAACGATTCCTCATAGGAGAGATCGATACATAAACTAAATGCTCAGAACTCTGACCGATTGAAACACCACTCCTGATCTCGTGGGTCTCCCTGTCATCTTTTAAAGGTAATTAAGTTGAAGTATTATATTTTATTAGAGATAAGTGTTATCATTGTACCAGGCATTTTATAGAGCATTAAGGCATTTGCATGTTTTTGATTAACGCTGTGTGACCGAGTAACAAATGGTGTATTTTGAAGTGTGTTTGATTGTAAAAGGCAAAAAACAGAGTGTTTCCAAAAATAAACGGTAATCTTATTTTGTCTCGAGTAAAAGGTTCTCTCAAAGACAGTTAACGGCACGGGAGATAACAACTCTGACACTCCCCGCTACCGGGACACTGGAAACGGGGATCAATGCTCTATGACAGAATGAGTTACCATTAAAAGACAAGGAGGAAGGTGTGTCCAGTAGTGATTCATTTAATTGTCTTATCGATCTATCTAAGTTTTATTTTCCAAGCGATACATAGCCGACGGGCAGAGTAGTGAGACTAAGTTGACTAAAGGTCTTCACACTTTAAACTAGATACATCACAGAGAGGAAACACTCAACCACAGGGAAATCATATAGAGACTGGTAGGACTAGTGCTTAATAACAACTCAAGGACCAATTAGTGGTGAAGCAAGGAGTCTAGAGGATAAAGGTGGGGTTCACACATCCCAGCTAGAGCTAGACCGTTGAGAGTGACAAGGCAAAAGACCTCTCTACGTGGACAACGCTTCGATATAGAAAGAGAGGCAGGGCTACGCGAGCGGTCCTGGTTATACCGAGATAACCTGAAGTATCTATAGTGCCCTGTCCAATCCAGGGAACGGGACGCTAACCACCTCTAGCACCCCGCTGCCGGCCAAGGGGCGGGGCTGAAGGTTTCGTATCGCGACAAACTCATTAGGAATCCGGGGCAATTAGTTCATGTAGAGCGGCTATCTCCCGAATCCACTCTTAAAGATATTTTATATCAATAGCAGTCAATCATGAATTATACTTTAACTTCTATCAGTCTCATCTGAATGTCGCAAAATTCTTGCTTATCTGCACAAACCCTAGCATAAAATTATGAATCAGCAATGTACAAATTGGATTATTTATTTACTAACTAACTAACCACAGAAATACATAACAAACAAACAGTTGTTATTGGTTACTAACAATGATAGAAAAGTCCCTAGTGGGCTAAGCCGATATGACGGCTTGGTTGTCAAAAGAAAGGGGTCGGGACTGAGAAAGAGCGGGAAAGACAATGGATTCATTACACACAGTCTATAATTATATTAATTACATGTAGGCTGAGTCTGGTTTCAGTGCATTCAGAAAGTATTAAGGCTCCTTGACTTATTCCACATTGTTACATTACAGCCTTTTTCTAAAATTGATTAAATGTTTTTTTTTACCCTCATCAATCTACACTACACACAATACCCCATAATGACAAAGCAAAAACAGGTTTTTGGGAATGTTTGCAAATGTATTAAAATAAAATAAAAACTGATATCACATTTACATAAGTATTCAGACCCTTTACTCAGTACTGTTGAAGCACCTTTGGCAGTGATTAAAGCCTCGAGTTTTCTTGGGGATGACGCTACAAGCCTGGCACACCTGTATTTTGTGGAGTTTCTCCCATTCTATTCTGCAGATCCTCTTCAGCTCTGTCAGGTTGGATGGGGAATGGATGGAGCTATTTTCTTGACTTTTGTGTCTATGTTGGGAAATTACAAACTCTGTTATGCACATGCTGTTCATTCAAATCAAATCAAATTTTATTTGTCACATACACATGGTTAGCAGATGATAATGCGAGTGTAGCGAAATGCTTGTGCTTCTAGTTCCGACAATGCAGTAATAACCAACAAGATCTAACTAACAATTCCAAAACTGTCTTATACACAGTGTAAGGGGATAAAGAATATGTACATAAAGATATATGAATGAGTGATGGTACAGAGCAGCATAGGCAAGATACAGTAGATGGTATCGAGTACAGTATATACATATGAGATGAGTATGTAAACAAAGTGGCATAGTTAAAGTGGCTAGTGATACATGTGTTACATAAGGATGCAGTAGATGATATAGAGTACAGTATATACGTATGCATATGAGATGAATAATGTAGGGTATGTAAACATTATATTAGGTAGCATTGTTTAAAGTGGCTAGTGATATATTTTACATCATTTCCCATCAATTCCCATTATTAAAGTGGCTGGAGTTGAGTCAGTGTCAGTGTATTGGCAGCAGCCACTCAATGTTAGTGGTGGCTGTTTAACAGTCTGATGGCCTTGAGATAGAAGCTGTTTTTCAGTCTCTCGGTCCCAGCTTTGATGCACCTGTACTGATCTCGCCTTCTGGATGATAGTGGGGTGAACAGGCAGTGGCTCGGGTTGTTGTTGTCCTTGATGATCTTTATGGCCTTCCTGTAACATCGGGTGGTGTAGGTGTCCTGGAGGGCAGGTAGTTTGCCCCCGGTGATGCGTTGTGCAGATCTCACTACCCTCTGGAGAGCCTTACGGTTGTGTGCGGAGCAGTTGCCGTACCAGGCGGTGATACAGCCCGCCAGGATGCTCTCGATTGTGCATCTGTAGAAGTTTGTGAGTGCTTTTGGTGACAAGCCGAATTTCTTCAGCCTCCTGAGGAGTGGACCAATTCAGTTTGTCTGTGATGTGTATGCCGAGGAACTTAAAACTTGCTACCCTCTCCACTACTGTTCCATCGATGTGGATAGGGGGGTGTTCCCTCTGCTGTTTCCTGAAGTCCACAATCATCTCCTTAGTTTTGTTGACGTTGAGTGTGAGGTTATTTTCCTGACACCACACTCCGAGGGCCCTCACCTCCTCCCTGTAGGCCGTCTCGTCGTTGTTGGTAATCAAGCCTACCACTTGTGTGTCGTCCGCAAACTTTATGATTGAGTTGGAGGCGTGCGTGGCCACGCAGTCGTGGGTGAACAGGGAGTACAGGAGAGGGCTCAGAACGCACCCTTGTGGGGCCCCCGTGTTGAGGATCAGCGGGGAGGAGATGTTGTTGCCTACCCTCACCACCTGGGGGCGGCCCGTCAGGAAGTCCAGTACCCAGTTGCACAGGGCGGGGTTGAGACCCAGGGTCTCGAGCTTGATGACGAGCTTGGAGGGTACTATGGTGTTGAATGCCGAGCTGTAGTCGATGAACAGCATTCTCACATAGGTATTCCTCTTGTCCAGATGGGTTAGGGCAGTGTGCAGTGTGGTTGAGATTGCATCGTCTGTGGACCTATTTGGGCGGTAATGTTGATGAATCGATACAGGAGACCAAGTTGAAACACTGGACAAGGTGGATCAGGTATAGTAAAGACAGTTTATTTTATAGTGTAGAGATATCTGACATAGCGTGCACTGACTCTCATTCGTCCAGCTCAGAGGGAACCTTCAGACAAGAGCCCCGATACATTGTGTACAGTCATTTTATTCATGGGTATGACGTAGGTAGATTCTGGTAGTTGATTGGCAGTTCCCTCCAGACTGGTGTCGGCGTCCCATTGGCAGTTTGGAAGAGTTCTTTGTCTTTGGAGTCCATCCCCAGGGGTGGGGGTGCGTGTGTGCAATGTGTGTGCGTTCCTGTCTTGGCAAGTCTGTGTGTCCTCGCAATGAGTGTGTGTATGTGTGTGCGTTCCTGTCTTGGCAAGTCAAGGCTGTGTGTCCTCGCAATGAGTGGGTGTAATGTGTGTGCGCTCTTATCTGGGTGTCCTCGCAGTGAGTGTGTGTAATGTGTGTGTGCTTTTGCAGTCACGGGATGTTGTGGCCGAACTGACGGCTATCACCTGTGGCTAGGATGTATCCTGTTTCGACAGTGTTGTGGATGATTTAAATGAGTGTGTGTGTGAGAGATATCCTGTATGAGGCCTAACATGTTTTACTGTGAAAATACGTTGTTATGCGCTGTCTCAGTTATAGCAATGTAATAGCAGTAAGCTGATCATTTGCATAGGAAATAGCACTTCATTACAGTAAGCAAATTGGAGTGGGTCTAGGGCAGACATGGGCAAACTACGGCCCGCGGGCCACATACTTAGGCTTTTTAATCCGGCCCGCCGAACTTGTCCAAATTATAGTAAAAACCTCTTTTCCCCTTTCCCTGCAATGCCCACGTTTCCCCAATAGATGGCGCACTCAAAACACATTGACCGTTGTTGGTGTTTCGCGTATTTCTCTTTATTTCACTTTAATTTTCACTTCGTTTCACGTCACCATTAAGCCCTTCTGTGAAAATGAGCGGACCAAAGAGAAGGAAAGTGGACAGCGAATGCCGAGTGTTTAATAAGGAGTGGACAACAAAATACTTCTTCACTGAAGTCCGATCAACGGCTGTATGTCTGATATGCCAAGAAGCTGTTGCGGTTTTCAAAGAGTACAATATCAGCCGTCACTTTGCCACGAAGCATGCAAACTATGCTAGCAAGCAGTCAACACAAGAACGGGCGGCTACTGCTCAGAGGTTGGTAGCTAATTTACAGAGTCAACAGAACTTTTTTCACCGACAAACTGCAATTCAAGAGTCAAGTACCAAGGCAAGTTATTTGCTGGCATTCAAATTAGCAAAGGCTAGCAAGCCTTTCTCCGAAGGCGAGTTTTTGAAAGAGTGCATGGTAGAGACAGCAGGTCTCTTATGTCCGGAGAGCAAAGCCAAGTTTGAAAAAATCAGTTTAGCACGCAAGGACAGTGACTCGCCGCGTGGAACTGATTGACGAAGATATAGTCAGCGAGTTAAACAAAAAGGCGGAGTCCTTTAAGTTATATTCACTAGCACTGGATGAAAGTAATGTAAAGACACTGCTCAGCTCCTAATTTTTATCCGAGGGATTAACGACAGTTTTGAGATAACGGAGGAGCTTTTGAGCATGGAATCACTGAAAGGGAAAACGCGAGGAGAGGACTTATATGAACAGGTGTCTGCTGTCATCGAGAGAATGAAGCTACCTTGGAGTAAACTTGCCAATGTCACCACGGATGGATCGCCAAATTTAACTGGAAAAAACATTGGGCTGCTGAAAAGAATCCAGGATAAAGTGAAAGAAGAAAACCCTGACCAGGATGTTATTTTACTTCACTGCATCATTCATCAGGAGTCTCTGTGTAAGTCTGTATTGCAGCTTAATCACGTTGTGGATCCAGTTGTAAAACTTGTTAACTTCATACGAGCAAGGGGACTTAATCATCGTCAGTTCATTACGTTCCTGGAAGAAACTAATGCGGATCACCAGGACCTAATTTACCACTCTCGCGTCCGCTGGTTAAGTTTGGGGAAAGTGTTTCAACGAGTCTGGGAGCTCAAAGACGAGATTCGCTCATTTTTTAATTCACACATGAATGAGCTGAACGTGAAGCTACAGGGGAAAGATCAGTTTGCGCACGACATGTACACAAATGTGAGAGCCTTCAAATCCAAGCTGGTTTTATTCTCCAGGCAAATGTCAAACAAATCTTTGGCACATTTCCCCACACTAGCCGTGCAGAAAGAGGCCGCCCGAAATGCGAAGAAATACTGCAAATCACTGGACGATCTGCACAGAGAATTTTGCGTCGGTTCTGTGATTTTGAAAAAATTGACAAGTCACTTCAACTGGTGTCCTGTCACAAGACCCCGAATCAGCACCGCAGGAGCTGCAATTGGAACTGATCGATCTTCAGTCTGACTCCGTCTCAAAGGAGAAGTTCAAGTCTCTTAAACTGAATGACTTTTACGCTTCACTTAACGAGACTGCGTTTCCAAACCTCCGGAGGACGGCGCAGAAGATGCTGGTGTTGTTTGGCTCGACCTACGTGTGTGAGCAGACGTTTAGCGTCATGAAAATCAACAAAGCCCATCACAGATCCAAGTTAACTGACCAACACCTCAGATCTGTCCTGAGAATTGCCACAACAAAACTAACTCCAGACTTTGATGCACTGGCAAAAAAGGGAGACCAACAACACTGTTCCCACTGAAATGGTGAGTTTTTCTGCTGTGTTATGAAAAAATGCATATGGAAAGTTTGGAAGTGCGTCTTTTAATTAAGAGCAATGCGCATTTACGCACAGCAGCGGTACAGTAGCTTAATTAACACGCCGCACATCGCTCTTAATTTAAATTTAAATTCTCAGCTGCAGGTAGGATATTTAATACAGCCTATGTCTGTGTGCTTGGCAACGATACACGTGTACTGTTTGCGCGTGAAGGCGAGGGCGTCCGTGGCGAGTTTGTAGAGCGCGCGGTCAGGACAATCCATCCATGATTTTGCGGAGTTTAACACAAGTAGATATTATTGAGCTTGAGTATTTCGTTGTGTAATAATATGTTTTGAATGTTGAAAGTGATTCCATTTTTCAATAAATGTTGATTTCTTTAACTTTGCACCTTCGATTGAAACTTATTAAAAACAGACGCAATCTTGATAAATCACAGTGCGTATGTTATTTTAATCTATTTACATTTCCTCCTCCCAGTATCTGCGAAATAGTATGTAAATGCCATATCTTGCATATTCCTTGAGACAAATTTATTAACTGATAAGGGCTATTTTTCACATTTGAAAGACAGTTAATAAATTGGGTTGTAGTGTTCTTACTGTGCTATGAGGTTTGCACACACTACATTTAATGCTTTAGTATATCCGGCCCAAACACTCCCTCCAAATGCTCCTGGCCCGGCCCCTCTGTCAAATTTTAGAACCCATTGTGGCCCGTGAGTCAAAAAGTTTGCCCACCCCTGGTCTAGGGTGTCAGGTAGGGTGGAGGTGATATGGTCCTTGACTAGTCTCTCAAAGCACTTCATGATGACGGAATTGAGTGCTACGGGGTGATAGTCGTTTAGCTCAGTTACCTTAGCTTTCTTGGGAACAGGAACAATGGTGGCCCTCTTGAAGCATGTGGGAACAGCAGACTGGTATAGGGATTGATTGAATATGTCCGTAAACACACCGGCCAGCTGGTCTGCGCATGCTCTGAGGGCGCGGCTGGGGATGCCGTCTGGGCCTGCAGCCTTGCGAGGGTTAACACGTTTAAATGTCTTACACACCTCGGCTGCAGTGAAGGAGAGTCCGCACGTTTTCGTTGCAGGCCGTGTCAGTGGCACTGTATTGTCCTCAAAGCGGGCAAAAAAGTTATTTAGTCTGCCTGGGAGCAAGACATCCTGGTCCGTGACTGGGCTGGATTTCTTCTTGTAGTCCGTGATTGACTGTAGACCCTGCCACATGCCTCTTGTGTCTGAGCCGTTGAATTGAGATTCTACTTTGTCTCTGTACTGACGCTTAGCTTGTTTGATAGCCTTGCGGAGGGAATGGCTGCACTGTTTGTGTTCGGTCATGTTACCAATCACCTTGCCCTGATTAAAAGCAGTGGTTCGCGCTTTCAGTTTCACGCGAATGCTGCCATCAATCCACGGTTTCTGGTTAGGGAATGTTTTAATTGTTGCTATGGGAACGACATCTTCAACACACGTTCTAATGAACTCGCACACCGAATCAGCGTATTCGTCAATGTTGTTATCTGACGCAATACGAAACATATCCCAGTCCACGTGATGGAAGCAGTCTTGGATTGTGGAATCAGCTTGGTCGGACTAGCATTGGACAGACCTCAGCGTGGGAGCTTCTTGTTTTAGTTTCTGTCTGTAGGCAGGGATCAACAAAATGGAGTCGTGGTCAGCTTTTCCGAAAGGAGGGCGGGGCAGGGCCTTATATGCGTTGACTACAGCTCAGCGTTCAACACCATAGTACCCACAAAGCTCATCACCAAGCTAAGGATCCTGGGATGAAACACCTCCCTCTGCAACTGGATCCTGGACTTCCTGGCCGCCCCCAGGTGCCACACTGATTCTCAACACTGGAGCTCCCCAGGGGTGCGTGCTCAGTCCCCTCCTGTACTCCCTGTTCACCCACGACTGCATGGCCAAACACGACTCCAATACCCTCATTAAGGTTGCTGATGACACAACAGTGGTAGGCCTGATCACCGACAACGATGAGACAGCATATAGTCAATGGTCAAAGAACTGTCAGTGTGGTGCCAGGACAACAACCACACCCTCAATGTGAGCAAGACTAAGGAGATGATTGTGGACTACAGGAAAAGGTGGGCCAAACAGGCCCTCATTAACATCAACGGGGCTGTAGTGGAGCTGTTTGAGAGTTTCAAGTTCCTTGGTGTCCACATCACCAATGATTTATCATGGTCCAAACACACCAATTCAGTTGTGAAGAGGGCACAACAAAACCTTTTTCCCCTCAAGAGAGAGAACATATTTGGCATGGGTCCCCAGATCCTCAAAAAGTTCTACAGCTGCACCAGAGAGCATCCTGACTGGTTGCATCACCACCTGGTATGGCTCGGCATCTGACCGTAAGGTGCTACAGAGGGTAGTGCGTACATCCTAGTACATTACTGGGGCCAAGCTTCCTGCAATCCAGGAACTATATAATAGGCAGTGTCAGAGTAAAGCCCATGAAGTTGTTGGAGACTCCAGTCACCCAAGTCATAGACTGTTTTCTCTGCTACCGCACGGCAAGCGGTACTGGAGCACCAAGTCTAGGACCAAAAGACTCCTTAACAGATTCTTCCCCCAATCCATAAGGCCGCTGAACAATTAATCAAATGGCCATCGGACTATTACATTGACCCCCCCCCCCATTTGTTTTGTACACTGCTGATACTCGCTGTTTATTATCTATGCATAGTCACTTCGCCCCCACCTACATGTACAGATTTCCTCAACTAGCCTGTACCCCATCACACTGACTCGGTACCCCTTGTATATAGCCTTGTTATTGTTATATTATTGTGTTACTTTTTAACTTTAGTTTATTTGGTAAATATTTTCTTAACTCTTCTTGAACTGCACTATTGGTTCCAGGCTTGTAAGTAAGCATTTCACGGTAAGGTCTACACTTGGTGTATTCGCCGCATGTGATGAATAAAGTTTGATTTGATTTCAATGAGTTTCTTGTTGAATTATTAATGGGTTCTTGCATATTTGAGTTCAATTTTCATAGTGTATAATACTGACCCTAGATCGGCACCCCTACAATGAGAAGCATGATAACTCCTATGGCTATTAAATATTAAATCCTACTCATGTGATTAAAGCTAATCTGGGCATGTACTTATCAAGATTCTCAGAGTACGGGTGCCAATCTAGGGTCAGTTTTGCTATCTAGCAAAGAATAAGGATAGAATATAGACAGGGGATATGTGATCATAGATCTGCACCATAGGGCAAGAAGCTGGACAGCTGGCCCAGATATCAGATATTATAACAGAACATGGCCAAGATGTTCAAATGTTCATAAATGACCAGCATGGTCAAATAATAATAATCACAGGCAGAACAGTTGAAACTGGAGCAGTAGCACAGCCAGGTGGACTGGGGACAGCAAGGAGTCATGTCAGGTAGTCCTGAGGCATGGTCCTAGGGCTCAGGTCCTCTGAGAGAGACAAAGAAAGAGAGAATTAGAGAGAGCATACTTAAATTCACACAGGACACCGGATAGGACAGGAGAAGTACTCCAGATATAACAAACTGACCCTAGCCCCCCGACACAAACTACTGCAGCATAAATACTGGAGGCTGAATCAGGAGGGGTCAGGAGACACTGTGGCCCCATCCGATGACATCCCCCGGACAGGGCCAAACCGGAAGGATATAACCCCACCCACTTTGCCAAAGCACAGCCCCCACACCACTAGAGGGATATCTTCAACCACCAACTTACCATCCTGAGACAAGGCCGAGTATAGCCCACAAAGATCTCCGCCACGGCACAACCCAAGGGGGGGACGCCAACCCAGACAGGAAGATCACAATTTCGTGGTATCCTATTGTTAGTAGTTACTGTCTTGTCTTATCACTACAACTCCCACACGGACTCGGGAGAGGCGAAGGTCGAGAGCCATGTGTCCTCCGAAACACAACCCAACCAAGCCGCTTTTTAACACAGCGCACATCCAACCCGGAAGCCAGCCGCATCAATGTGTCAGAGGAAACACCATACACCTAGCGACCTGGTAAGCGTGCACTGCGCCCGGCCCGCCACAGGAGTCACTAGTGCGCGATGAGACAAGGATATCCCTGCCGGCCTAACCCGGACGACGCTAGGCCAATTGTGAGCCGCCCCATGGGCCTCCCGGTCGCGGCCGGCAGCGGTAGTGCTCACTACCTCATCAATTCCCGATGGCCTTGCAGGCAGTTGCATTCTAGATCCTATTGGAGGAGGAACCTGAAGCTGAGGGGCCAGTTCAAAGGCCTACCCTCCATATCCACTCTCATTATCCCTATTTAAAAGTCCTGTCTTGAAAAGTTTCCTCAAGGAAGTGCCTATGCAGTCAAGCAGCAGAAGAGAAATGTGCCTTTAGAAGCTCAGTGTAATTGGCTAATCCAAATGTATGGCCAAAAACTAGCAGAGGAAAATAATTGCTGGTTGTAAATTAAAAATTAAAAAGGAGTTTCTAGGAAATTGTGATATTAATGCACTGCCTCATTTCTATATTGGATAAATTAATTAAGGACGTGAGGACAAATATTGAGTTGGAATGTGTTCTGGGTCCCTCTCAAAGAAACAAATACTAATTGTGACTGACAAATCCTCTTTATAGATGGCAAACAATTTACCTTTGAAGCCAGGTGGGATTTTCCAACTGTGGGAAACATACTGCATTAGGGAATATTGTGTGGTATGGTCTATCAGGTATGAAGGTAAGACCCAGATGCAGACAACATCAAATTAACAATGGTTTAATAATCCAACAGGGGCAATAGACAGGTCAAGGCAGGCAGAGGTCAGTAACTGGAGGTAGGGCAACAGCACCAGGCAGGCTGAGGGTCAGGGTAGGCAGAGGTAGGTAAACCAGAGGTGGGGCAACGGTACTCGACAGCAGGCAGGCTCAGGGTAGGCAGAGGTCAATTATCCAGAGGTGAGGCAAAGGTACAGGTCAGCAAGGCTCAGGGGCAGGCAGAGTGGTCAGGCAGGCGGGCTCAGAGTCCGGAAAGGCAAGGGACAAAACCAGGAGGCTGAGAAAAATTAGACTGGGCACAGCAGGAGCTGAGACACAAAAACGCTGGTTGACTTGACAAACAAGACGAACTGGCAACAGACAAACGGAGAACACAGGTATAAATACACACATTTTTTATATATCTACAACATATCCTCTCGATATAACTGCATTTACCCTGAAATATGTTTTCTACCACACCGAGGGAGAAGGTGTCTCAAATGGCCATGTTAAGAGGTGCCCTTGACAAACCAGGCCCATCCCCCCCATCGCTCCTCCAGCTTACCTCGATCCACTTTGTGCTCTGGTTTTCTGCAATAAAGCGTCTGGCGTATATTAACCGACATTGGTGTTCATAAGGTTCAGAGTCTCAAAAGGTCTAATAGACAGATCCCTCATCTGGTGAAAAAGTGGAGGTGTTTCTTTAACTGCACCAATTTGTAAGTCGCTCTGGATAAGAGCGTCTGCTAAATGACTTAAATGTAAATGTAAACTGGGTCTGAGAGGAGCAGGACACCAGAGGCAGCAATGAAGTGAAAACTGATGGATTCTGAAAGCTCAAATTAATTAGGAAAAAAAATTAAATAGTGTACAGGGTTCAGTACAGGGGCATCCAAACTGCCTGTGTGCACTCTGGGCTTGTATAATTCAACTGAACAGGTCACGCTACAAAACTGTTTTTAGGAATTAACACAGAGGCCAGGGGAAATCTGGGTGGACTAAAAGCCAAAAACCAGACAGAGACTTAAATGTTGCATGCCCATGGGTAAGGGGCCAGATCCAAGCCAAAGCGATGTTAGAAATTCAAAGAGGCATTATGTTTCTGACTTGTTATGTCTCACTTTCTGCTTAATTACCAAGTTACCTCAAACAGCCTGTCTGTTGAATTTAACATGACGTTTTAGGAAGGACAAGCCCTTCTGAGTAAACAACAAATTATGACTGTGTGCACTCTACAGTTAGGAAGTCTTCTCTTCCTTGTACTGCAAGACATGGAAATTATAGCTCTAACGCTGTATAAATGTTCAAACAGTGTGGGACAGAGTGATAAGACATTATTCTTGTTTTTCAGCCCAATGCCTTCTCTTATATTGAAATATGCAGCAAGGCCTTTGGCACAGTTCATTAATACAAGACGATACAGTATATCATGAACACATTATTTGGGGACTCTGAGAATATGTGTCGGCGGGTAATTACAATGAACTGTGTATACTGTTGCATTAACATAATTTGATTAGATTTACAATATCAAATTGGAGCCAGGAGGATATTTAAGGCCAACAGGGGTTAATTCAGCACCCAGGAGTCAGTGTTTCCTGTCACACGCTGAAGGATGAACATGTGAGCTATGTCTCAAGGCCTCCCCAGTGTTATAAATCTGACAGTAGAAGGGCAGTGCAGCTGTTTGACCCCTGTTATTAATGGGATATGATAAACGGTGAGTCGGTCAAGGATCGATGCAGACAAGGTGGTAGATTGTACGACAAGCGACAGGTTTATTCAGAGTGAAGATATCTGGTACGGCGTATATACGGGCCCCTCTGTTAGCTCATCAGAGACTAGCAAAAAGGCACTTGCTAACAGTGGGTACAAGCTTCATATACAGAACAGAAAGTAGGTCGATTTCTAGGAGATCGGATCTTTGGATTGGATCAGGCTGGGGTGTAGTCATCCGGCATTGGCTCTGTTGTCTGTCCGTCATCGTAGAATCCTGCCATGCCTGTTCTTGGTCGTCACACCATGTTCAGCTGAAAAGGAGATCTGGTGTGTGCGCTATCTTCAGTCACTAAGTCTAGGCTTTCTGCCAATCTGTGGGTGTCTTATCTGGGTGTCCTCGGCAGCTATGTGTGTACTGTATGTCAAATCAAATCAAATCAAATCAAATTTATTTATATAGCCCTTCGTACATCAGCTGATATCTCAAAGTGCTGTACAGAAACCCAGCCTAAAACCCCAAACAGCAAACAATGCAGGTGTAAAAGCACGGTATGTGCTTTTAGCACGGTATGTGCGTCGTCCCTGTCTTCTGGGGTCAGTGTGTAAGAGCGTATGCGTCCCTATCTTCAGGGGAGTTGTGGCCGAACTGCCGGCTAGCACCTGTGGCTAGGAGTATCCTGTTGTGACAGTGTTCTGGATGATTACAGTGAGTGTGTGTGTGAGAGATATCCTGTATGGGGCCCAACCTGTTTTACTATGTGTCTCAGCTATAGTAGTGTAATGTCACCTACATAGGAATTAGCAGTAATGTAATGTCACCTACATAGGAATTAGCAGTCCTCTACAAAACCAACCAAAGTACTTTCTCCAACGCAGCACACAAACTATCCACCGCAGTGGCAAATTTACCAACCAAACATTACAACTCAAACAAGCACCTACAGAGTAACATTAACTCCACATTTTCTCCAAAAACACAACACGCATACTAGTAAGCCAAATAACACCAGTATTAGTCCTTCATAATGCAACAAAGTGCTATACACAAATGTCTAGGACCCAATCTTATGGTCCCCGACGAGCCCCCCACTTGTCACAAAAGGGAGACGACAAGGAATATCAAAATATATTTATTAAAGTAAACTAAATACAATTAACAACGGTGCGTGTAAACGTTTGCATGCAACAATGTGATAACGCGGGGTGTTGAACGGTGCCAAGGCAAACAAAATGGCCACAAACAAATTCTTAAGTGTGTCTGCATGGAGAGTCTCCTCAATGAATGGGGAAGAGGTGCATTTATCCTGGGATATGGTGTGTCCCATTTCACTGACGACCCTCTCACCGAAATGCTATTAAGGAAAACAAGAGTAAAGAGAAGTTGGCAGACAGAGTGGGAGGGTCGTCACACGTGCGTTGCCAAACACGACTCCGACAACACAACAGTGTTGATCACTGCCTGATCACTGACAACGATGAGACGTCCTACAGGGAGGAGGTCAGAGAACTGGCAGTGTGGTGCCAGGACAACCTCTCCCTCAATGTGAGCAAGACAAAGGAGCTGATCGTGGATTACAGGTAAAGGCAGGGTGAACAGGCCCCTATTAACATCAATGGGGCTTTAGTGGAGAGGGCTGAGTTTCAAGTTCCTTGATGTCCACATCATGGTGAAGAGGGCATGACCAAACCTTTTCCCCCTCAGGAGACTGCGAAGATTTGGCATGGTTCCCCAAAAGGTTCTACAGCTGCGCCATCGAGAGCATCCTGGCCTGGTATGGCAACTGATCGTAGTGTCGAATGGCCAAGTACACTGCTCAAAAAAATAAAGGGAACACTTAAACAACAATGTAACTCCAAGTCAATCACACTTCTGTGAAATCAAACTGTCCACTTAGGAAGCAACACTGATTGACAATAAATTTCACATGCTGTTGTGCAAATGGAATAGACAACAGGTGGAAATTATAGGCCATTAGCAAGACACCCCCAATAAAGGAGTGGTTCTGCAGGTGGTAACCACAGACCACTTCTCAGTTCCTATGCTTCCTGGCTGATGTTTTGGTCACTTCTGAATGCTGGCGGTGCTTTCACTCTAGTGGTAGCATGAGATGGAGTCTACAACCCACACAAGTGGCTCAGGTAGTGCAGCTCATCCAGGATGGGACATCAATGTGAGCTGTGGCAAGAAGGTTTGCTGTGTCAGTCAGCGTAGTGTCCAGAGCATGGAGGCGCTACCAGGAGACAGGCCAGTACATCAGGAGACGTGGAGGAGGTCGTAGGAGTGCAACAAACCAGCAGCAGGACCGCTACCTCCGCCTTTGTGCAAGGAGGAGCACTGCCAGAGCCCTGCAAAATGACCTCCAGCAGGCCACAAATGTGCATGTGTCTGCTCAAACGGTCCGAAACAGACTCCATGAGGGTGGTATGAGGGCTCGACGTCCACAGGTGGGGGTTGTGCTTACAAGCCCAACACCGTGCAGGACGTTTGGCATTTGCCAGAGAACACCGAGATTGGCAAATTCGCCACTGGCGCCCTGTGCTCTTCACAGATGAAAGCAGGTTCACACCGAGCACATGTGACAGACGTGACAGAGTCTGGCAACGCCATGTAGAACGTTCTGCTGCCTGCAACATCCTCCAGCATGACCAGTTTGGCAGTGGGTCAGTCATGGTGTGGGGTGGCATTTCTTTGGTGGGCCACACAGCCCTCTATGTGCTCGCCAGAGGTAGCCTGACTGCCATTAGGTACCGAGATGAGATCCTCAGACCCCTTGGGAGACCATATGCTGGTGCGGTTGGCACTGGGTTCCTCCTAATGCCTCATGTGGCTGGAGTGTGTCAGCAGTTCCTGCAAGAGGAAGGCATTGATGCTATGTACTGGCCCGCCCGTTCCCCAGACCTGAATCCAATTGAGCACATCTGGGACATTGTGTCTCGCTCCATCCACCAACGCCACGTTGCACCACAGACTGTCCAGGAGTTGGCGGATGCTTTAGTCCAGGTCTGGGAGGAGATCCCTCATGAGACCATCCGTCACCTCATCAGGAGCATGCCCAGGCGTTGTAGGGAGGTCATACAGGCACGTGGAGGCCACACACACTACTGAGCCTCTTTGACTTGTTTTAAGGACATTACATCAAAGTTGGATCAGCCTGTAGTGTGGTTTTCCACTTTAATTTTGAGTGAGTGTGAGTTTGAGTGACTCCAAATCCAGACCTCCATGGGTTGATACATTTGATTTCCACTGATAATGTGATTTTGTTGTCAGCACATTCAACTATGTAAAGAAAAAAGTATTTAAGAATATTTAATTCATTCAGATCTAGGATGTGTTATTTTAGTGTTCTCTTTTTCGAGCAGTGTATATCACTGGGGCCAAGCTTCCTGCCATCCAGGACCTACAGTTAGTCGGAAGTTTACATACACTTAGTTATTAAAAATCATTTTGCAACCACTCCACAAGTTTCTTGTTAACAAAGTATAGTTTTGGCAAGTCTGTTAGGACATCTACTTTGCATGACACAAGTCATTTTTCCAACAATTGTTTAGACAGATTAATTCACTATCACAATTCCAGTGGGTCAGAAGTATGCATACACTAAACTAAGTTGACTGTGCCTTTAAACAACTTGGAAAATTCCAGAAAATTATGTAAATTGACATAATTGAAGTGGATGTATTTCAAGGCCTACCTTAACTCAGTGTTTCTTTGCTTGACATCATGAAGAAATCAGTCCAAAAAAATAATCTTCAAGTATGGTTCGTCCTTGGGAGCAATTTCCAAATGCCTGAAGGTACCACCACGTCCATCTGTACGAACAGATGTCCACAATGTAATGTGCAATGTAGCCCAAAGATTTTAGTTGAACTTTTTATTTTACCAAGTCAATTAAGAAATTCTTATTTTCAATGACAGCCTAGGAACAGTGGGTTAACTACCAAGTTCAGTGGCAGAATGACAGATTTTTACCTTGTCAGCTTGGGGATTTGATCTTGCAACCTTTTGGTCACTAGTCCAACGCTCTAACCACTAGGCCACCTGCCACCCCAAACTTGACAGTAACGTGTATGTGAGTGGGGGGGGTATTAAACAGAAAGCAGTCCTTTGCTGTTCTGGAATTTCACTTCTCGCACCACAGTACGATAATCTCTAGGAGACAGAACTCCTTCCTGAGCGGTATGACGGCTGCGTGGTCCCATGGTGTTTACGCTTGCCTACTATTGTTTGTACAGATGAACGTTTTACCTTCAGGTGTTTAACTTGCTCCCAAGGATGAACCAGACTTGTGGAGATCTACAACTTTTTTTGACTTTCTTTTGATGTCAAGCAAAGAGGCGCTGAAATACATCCACACTTCCAATTGACTCAAATGATGTCAATTAGCCTATCAGAAGCTTCTAAAGCCATTTTAAAAGGCACAGTCAACTTAGTGCATGTAAACCTCTGACCCACTGGAATTGTGATATTGATAATCTGTTTGTAAACAATTGTTGGGAAAATTACTTGTCATGCACAAAGTAGATGTCCTAACCGACTTGCCAAAACTATAGTTTAACGACTCCAACCTAATGTGTATGTAAACTTCTGTTACGTGCGCCTCTCGGAAGATGGAATGCAACACCCTGCTACAACTCAACTCCCTGTGGAGTGAAAAGTATGGGATTGTAGGTGCGAGTAAGGATGACAAAAGCAGAGGATTTACCCTTTACTGGGAATTTATTTTCCTTCACACGGAAAATTTGGGGAAAAGAGGCTGAACTGAACCAAATAAAGTAAATGTCAAAGCCCCCTCTCCTGCCTACCCACTACTTACTTAACCATTTAGCACCACCTGGTGCGCTAACCAAAATACCTGGGGTGGTCCACCCAGGTCTTACCTAGTAAATACTACAGATTATTATGTAGACCCGCAGGCCTCTTGCCTAAGCACTCCCTAGGTGCCTTCCCCTTCCCCCCTGGGAACAAAAACAGAACAATACAATGTCAATAATTTAAAAACTGCATCCTATTAAGCTCTCTCAGCAACAACCAACACAGGACATACTAAACCCATGTCTGAGCAACAAAGGAACACTGGCTTTTATTAGCTGTATCCCCTGATGAGAGGGTGGGGTCAGCTGCAATTGGCAATGGGGCCAACCAATTAGCTGCTTAGGGGAATTTCAGGAAGCCATCTTGAAACACACATACAAACCATAACTGGGGAACGTAACATGCAAACTTAGTTTGCAATAACCCAACAGAGTGTCAACAATCACATTCGCCGAACCCTTCATAGTTAATCTGTACATTGTATCCTTGTACAATCAGAGCCCACCGCATAAGGCGGCGGTATGTAAAAAAACGATATATACAAGGGACACGACACGACAAGACGTCTTACTGCTACGCCATCTTGGATCCAAAATCCTCTACTGTCCTGGTCATGTATTCCTCCAATCCTAAACTTTTCAGTCCTTTCCACTGTACAGCGAGGCTCCTCAGCTCAATGCAAATTGCCAACAGTTGCTCGGCTATCAAATCGAAACAAACGTTTGCTGAGCTCTTGAAGGGCTGTCTCTGGAAGACCATTGGATGTTATTTGGGAGAAGTTTCTTGGGTCCAGAAGGGGCTAGGTCAGAATATAGAATGTCATGAGACAGAAATCGCCTGTATATACTATCTGTGACTGTATCCATAATTTGATTGTGAACTTGAACTTTATAGACACACTCTCTGCCTCTGTCAAAGCTTTATCTTCAGCCATCTCTCCAGACATGATTTTCTTCTTTCTTTCCCTTTTCTGTGGGAGAGTGGCTTCCACCTCCTCCAGTTCTGTGTCCTCATCTTGTTATTTGATATTCTTATTTGCAAACTGAACAAAATGTGTCTGTAGCTGCCTTAATGGTGTCAATCTCTTGACATGCCTTTCAAGGTATCCTGTGTAGCCACAACCATTCGATGGGCAGACGGATGTCCATCCCACTTGTCTGCAGGTATTTGGACAGTGGTGACGTGTTTGCAAATATCAGAAGAAATATTTGAGCTGAGAAGAGCCTCGGTAAATCCTCTTGCCTTCACCCGAACAGGTTGGCCTGTCCTTGTATGGCTGATAGTGTGAGGAGTACTTCAATATAGAGACCCTGGTCTGGTTTTCCAAAGGATCTAAAGACCTTCTTCAAAGCGCTATCCTTAGCCCACCAGCGTGTTTCCTTTGATTGGAGAGATATAGAACGCCGTTTGGGTCTTAAAGCACATGGTGAAAATGCAATATTTGTAATGCTACGTGTGTAAACAGGTGCCAACGCTAAATTAACACGTGCACGAGTTAAACGCCTACACGTGTCAAATAAGCACATTCAATGTGCAAATTAAACATCTGCAAGCGGTAATGCACACGTCAAGTTAACGCCTAAAGCTACTAAATATACGCCTACACACGCTAACTTAACGCGTTCCTTAATATGCTAATTTTACTAGCCAATATCCCTAGCTCCTCCTTTCAACCAGATTTCACAGTTTGAAGGAACTTTTTCTACTGCAAGCTGAGTTTGAACCTTTACAAGGTAACGGTTTTGTCTTTGAAATTTATTTTTACTGAATCGTAAAGTTTATCAGCTAGTTTACAGTGGAAGGATCTGTTTCATCATGGCTATAAAATTCAGCTAACATTAATCTAACACCAGGATCAGCAGTGCTTAGCATAAGCTAAGTCAGATATTTTGCTAGCTAATTTAGCTAACATCGGTAGCCTTGAACCCTGGCCATATTATACTGTTAGCCGCAGTGAACGGCACTGTCTTGTGTTTTATTAAAAGCCCTGCTGAAAAAAACATGTCAACTATAATAGCTACGGAAACACATTGGACTGTGTTAATACTATCAAGGTCAATTAACTTGCATACTAGCAAGATTGTTGCTTGTAGACAACGGAGATGCTCAAAATCCTGGTAGTTCTCGATTTTTGAACTATTGTCTTTATTTTAATTTATCATTGACTTAAGGAAGACAAGCTACCTACATGTGACTTTTCGGCTAGTCCTGAAGCAGGACATGTTTTTGAGTTACATTTTTAGCCCAAAGCCTTGTATTTAAGCAAAACAACTTAAAGTAGGCAACTTCTTCAGCCTGAGTGGCTTTCATTTAAATGCTAGCGTTAGCCGCGCTAGCTCGCAATTAGCAGGAAGACACATGTCAATTATACATTTTTACATACGTCAGAATGCATTTTCTTTTATAGCTCTGCTTTCAACGTCATCCTTACCCACAAACTGGTTAGCAGGCTCTGGGTGTAAATCCTGTAATAACAAATTCAATTTTTTACATTACAAGAATGTGTATAACAAAATGGACCCGACAGACACTACCATGGTACACATGAGTACATGAAGGAGCTGTGGGACCTGACATAATGGTGACAGGACAACAGTCTCAGCATAAGCAAAACAAAGTAGATGGTGTTACTTGACCATTCTCCCATCTACTGTACATTTGACATGGAGATGATGAGCAGCTTCAAGTTCCTGGGCCCTGATATCCTTTTCTGCCCTCAGTTACTTCACTCTAAGTCCCGCTTGTGCTTCTCCACTACCCACAAACTTGCTGCACCACGGTTACGACAGAGCCTGGGAGCGAACCCAGGGACTCTGATGGCACAGCTGGCGCTGCAGTACAGCGCCCTTAACCACTACGCCACCCGGGAGGCCCCTGTCCTTAAGCCATTTTGCCACAACTTTGGAATTATGCCTGGGGTCATTGTCCATTTGGAATACCCATTTGCGACCAAGCTTTAAGTTCCTGCCTGACTGATGTCTTGAGATGTTCCTTCAATTTAGCCACATCATTTTCCTCCCTCGTGATGCAATCTATTTTGTGAAGTGCACCAGTCCCTCCTGCAGAAAAGCACCCCACAACATGATGATGCCACCCCCGTGCTTCACGGTTGGGATGGTGTTTTTCGGCTTGCAAGCCTCCTCCTTTTTCCTCCAAACATAACGATGGTCATTATGGCCAAACCGTTATAGTTTTGTTTCATCAGACCAGAGGAAATTTCTCAAAAGTACAATCTTTGTCCCCATGTGCAGTTGCAAACCGTAGTCTGGCTTTTTTATGGTGGTTTTGGAGCAGTGGCTTCTTCCTTGCTGAGCGGTCTTTCTGCTTATGTCGATATAGGACTTGTTTTACTGTGGATATAGATACTTTTTTACCTGTTTCCTCCAGCATCTTCACAAGGTTCTTTGCTGTTGTTCTGGGATTGATTTTCACTTTTCGCACAAAAGTATATTCATCTCTAGGAGACAGAAGGAGTCTCCTTCCTGAGCGGTATGACGGCTGCTCTGTCCCATGGTGTTTATACCTGCGTACTATTGTTTGTCCAGATGAACGTGGTACCTTCAGGCATTTGGAAATTGCTCCCAAGGATGAACAAGACTTTTGGAGGTCTACAAATTTTTTTGAGGTCTTGGCTGATTTCTTTTGATTTTCATGATGTCAAGCAAAGAGACACTGAGTTTGAGGGTAGGCCTTGAAATACATCTGCAGGTACACCTCCAATTGACTCAAATTATGTCAATTAGCCTATCAGAAGCTTCTAAAGCCATGACATAATTTTCTGGAATTTTCCAAGCTCTTTAAAGGCACAGTCAACTTAGTTATTGTAAACTTCTGACCCACTGGAATTGTGATATGGTGAATTATAAGTGAAATAATCTGTCTGTAAACAATTGTCAGAAAAATGACTTGCGTCATTCACAAAGATGTCCTAACTGACTTGCCAAAACTATAGTTTGTGGAGTGATTGAAAAACTAGTTTTAATGACGCCAACCTAAGTGTATGTAAACTTCCGACTTTAACTGTACTTGAATTAACTACTTTGCATAGTGCTCAGTTTACCCACTAAGAAATCATACATTTATTTAAATATTAAAGCATTTATTACTGTGTCCAATTTTGATTCTGGTTGGTTTTTGAAAACTTTCACGGCCCAGCTTTGTTTTGCTGATGGACAATCCTGTCTGAAACTTTCATTATCAATCATTTTGGGACACATCAATTAACATTTTTTTTTTTTTTTAACCTTTGTTTAACCAGGCAAGTCAGTTAAGAACAAATTCTTATTTTCAATGACAGCCTAGGAACAGGGGTTAACTGCCTGTTCAGGGGCAGAACGACAGATTTGTACCTTGTCAGCTCGGGGGTTTGAATTTGCAATCTTCTAGTTACTAACTAGTCCATCGCTCTAACCACTAGGCTACCCTGCCGCCCCATGAACTACAACCCACATTGGCTGCAGTATTTCCCGAACTTACTAGGTGGTCATGCAATAAACATTTTGGATAATTCCCCTTAAATTAATTATTTAAATCAAATCCAATTGTATTTGTCATATGCCAAATACAACCTTACAGTGAAATGCTTACTTACACGCCCTTATTAATCAACAATGCAGTAAAAAAAAGATGAAAAAAAGTTAATAAATAACAACAGCGAGGCCATATACAGGGGATACTGGTACAGAGAATGTGCGGGAGCACTGGTTAGTCGAGTTAATATATATATATACATGTAGGAAGAGATACTAAATTGACTATGCATAGATAAGAGTAGCAGCAAATAGTCTGGGTAACCATTTGATTGGATGTTCAATAGTCTTATGGCTTGGGGGTAGAATCTGTTTATAGAAGCCTCTTGGGACCTAGACTTGATGCTCCGGTACCGCTTGCCGTGCGGTAGCAGAGAGAACTGTAGCTGTGGCTCCACGGGCAATCCCAACTTAGGAATGCTGAAGCCCCCGAAGTGAAAATGAAAACCTTCTCCATGGTTAAAGGGTATGTGTTCCCCCCCTGAAAAAAAGGAAAGGGGGGGGACATTAAAGTCCAAAAGTAACACTTTTTGGAGAACACAATACTTTTCATTCTTACATTCTTAGGGGGCCCATGGAAGAATACGGCTACAAAATGCTGTCCCACAGGTGAGTGATTAGGTGATGTTTTGCTGATGTGGGCCGTGTTACTTCAATGATCATGGTTTTAGAAGTTAGTCCCTCCAGAAACATAAGACTCTTCTCTCTATTGCTCTTTTATTGGTACCAGGTGGGGAGCGCTCTGCTTTGAAGAGAGAAGCTATGTCTTTGGCCAAAAGAGGTTTCTCAGCGTAGATGAAAACCTCTCTGAAGAGGCTTGAGTGCCTATTCATGTAAGGCAGGAGACCTAGACACTCCAGACTCTCTTTGAATCTATAAAGTAAAAAAAAGTCTATGAATTTTCCAAGAAAGATGAACTAAACTTGAGATTCCTTAGATATAAGGAAACTCACCACTCAAGAGCATCCCATATCCTGCTTTCTAAATATAACTTTGTGGCTGACTTCACCAGGGCATCCCTCTCCAATGTACGAATGTATCGCACTGGACCTAACATGACCACTTCCTGTGCCTCGTCAACAGTTTGTGCTAACTGGATCTTATATTGAACTGTGTTTTGGGACAAATTAGCAAAACAATAAACTGATTATCAATACCCTTGAAGATTGACTGCCAACAAAAATAAACCAAATCCATGTGAAAAAGTTCATGAGAACTTCAACCCAAATTTTTTCAAACGTAATTAATGCAAATTAACAGTAGCTTCACATCCATCACAGTATAAAGTACTTACCTTCTCCAACTTCTCTCTGAAGTCATATTCCGCAATCTTTCAGTTCTGGAACAAGAGGTTGTAGGCCACACACTTGCCTGGATAGCCTCTCTGAAGAAATGTGGCTCAACACCCCCATATACCAGACAGACAGCAATCATGCGGCCCGGCCCACCTGCTTGTATACGCCATCAGAGTGCTGTCACACAGAAGACAAACAGTAAACAAAGGACACATTACATACAAAAATCAAATGTCTTACTCAGGTCATATACAGTGCCTTGCGAAAGTATTCGGCCCCCTTGAACTTTGCGACCTTTTGCCACATTTCAGGCTTCAAACATAAAGATAAAGATATAAAACTGTATTTTTTTGTGAAGAATCAACAAGTGGGACACAATCATGAAGTGGAACGACATTTATTGGATATTTCAAACTTTTTTAACAAATCAAAAACTGAAAAATTGGGCGTGCAAAATTATTCAGCCCCCTTAAGTTAATACTTTGTAGCGCCACCTTTTGCTGCGATTACAGCTGTAAGTCGCTTGGGGTATGTCTCTATCAGTTTTGCACATCGAGAGACTGACATTTTTTCCCATTCCTCCTTGCAAAACAGCTCGAGCTCAGTGAGGTTGGATGGAGAGCATTTGTGAACAGCAGTTTTCAGTTCTTTCCACAGATTCTCGATTGGATTCAGGTCTGGACTTTGACTTGGCCATTCTAACACCTGGATATGTTTATTTTTGAACCATTCCATTGTAGATTTTGCTTAATGTTTTGGATCATTATCTTGTTGGAAGACAAATCTCCGTCCCAGTCTCAGGTCTTTTGCAGACTCCATCAGGTTTTCTTCCAGAATGGTCCTGTATTTGGCTCCATCCCATCCATCTTCCCATCAATTTGAACCATCTTCCCTGTCCCTGCTGAAGAAAAGCAGGCCCAAACCATGATGCTGCCACCACCATGTTTGACAGTGGGGATGGTGTGTTCAGGGTGATGCGCTGTGTTGCTTTTACGCCAAACATAACGTTTTGCATTGTTGCCAAAAAGTTCAATTTTGGTTTCATCTGACCAGAGCACCTTCTTCCACATGTTTGGTGTGGCTTGTGGCAAACTTTAAACAACACTTTTTATGTATATCTTTAAGAAATGGCTTTCTTCTTGCCACTCTTCCATAAAGGCCAGATTTGTGCAATATACGACTGATTGTTGTCCTATGGACAGAGTGTCCCACCTCAGCTGTAGATCTCTGCAGTTCATCCAGAGTGATCATGGGCCTCTTGGTTGCATCTCTGATCAGTCTTCTCCTTGTATGAGCTGAAAGTTTAGAGGGACGGTCAGCTCTTGGTAGATTTGCAGTGGTCTGATACTCCTTCCATTTCAATATTATCGCTTGCACAGTGCTCCTTGATGTTTAAAGCTTGGGAAATCTTTTTGTATCCAAATCCGGCTTTAAACTTCTTCACAACAGTATCTCGGACCTGCCTAGTGTGTTCCTTGTTCTTCATGATACTCTGCGCTTTTAACGGACCTCTGAGACTATCACAGTGCAGGTGCATTTATACGGAGACTTGATTACACACAGGTGGATTGTATTTATCATCATTAGTCATTTAGGTCAACATTGGATCATTCAGAGATCCTCACTGAACTTCTGGAGAGAGTTTGCTGCACTGAAAGTAAAGGGGATGAATAATTTTGCACGCCCAATTTTTCAGTTTTTGATTTGTTAAAAAAGTTTGAAATATCCAATAAATGTTGTTCCACTTCATGATTGTGTCCCACTTGTTGTTGATTCTTCACAAAAAAATAGTTTTACATCTTTGTTTGAAGCCTGAAATGTGGCAAAAGGTCGCAAAGTTCAAGGGGGCCGAATACTTTCGCAAGGCACTGTATATTCCCATAAACAAACGTGTCTTTGTTGGTGTAAATGTGTAACTCACCTTCAGAGTTGCAAGAAAGACATTTTTGCCAATCAGGTCGTCCCTCAAATATTGCGGAGGAATGGATGGCACTCATTAGCAGACGGAGAAATTCTCTTGAGGGACTGCCCTCATCAGCTTCCCCTTTTCCTTCAGCATCCCTAAAACCATGTCTATTTTTGCCTCCGGAATAAAAGCGGGCTCTCATAAAGCCTCTCATTGCACAATCATAAACGTTGTCCCTCATCACATTAATTTGGTTGGCATCTCATTATCTTCAGCAGTTTTTGGAGGTCAACACTAAAAGAGACATTCAGAATAACAAAGCTCAGATACTTCCCACAATTCATCTGTAATAACAAGACATTTAATTATTTACAGGGATGACTACCTCATTGTCATCACCAACAACAACAGGTGAATGTGGTGAAGGTGGACGATAAGCCTCGGAATGGTGGAGGGGAGGCCACAGGAAGTGGTGGAGGGGGGCCACAAGAAGTGGTGCAGAAGATGGGGTGCCACAGGAATAGGTGCTGCCACAAGTGTAGCCTCGTTTGTAGAAGTAGTCTGTAAAAGGTTATTTAAAGGCTTATACATTTCAAAAACTTGGAGAAAGCAATAAAGCTGTGATTGCGTTCTGAAAATGATTTACAGGGAAAAAATGTAGCCGCATGTATCACTCACTATAATGTAGCTCTATTTTTTTTAAATAATATTTTCAATATGTATTACATTCAACAAGCAGACAGGGTTGTTTTCTCCTCCACGGCCCGTCCTAACTCTGGAGGGAACGCCATTTCTGGAGACAGCATTCATGAAGCAATCCATTACAGTACTGCTGCGATTTGTTGCTGGAAGCACGGAGGAACAACAAGACGGCTGTGCCCATCAATGCCACCATGTATGACTATCCTCCACCTAAATCAGAAAGCACAGCACTGGTTGATACAAAAGCTGAAGACACATTAAATATACAAACATCACCATCCTCCTTTACCACTTAGATGCTGCATCAGGTTCCTGCAGGATATAACAAAGCAGCAGACCAAATTATTAAATTAACATCCAAAATGTGGAACAATGTTAATGAACAGTCTACTGCGGATCACAACTATAAGTCCTTCCGTTAGCCCTCTAAAGGCTACAACAAGGTTAATGAACAGTCTACTGCGGATCACAACTATAAGTCCTTCCGTTAGCCCTCTAAAGGCTACAACAAGGTTAATGAACAGTCTACCGCGGATCACAACTATAAGTCCTTCCGTTAGCCCTCTAAAGGCTACAACAAGGTTAATGAACAGTCTACTCACAACTATAAGTCCTTCCGTTAGCCCTCTAAAGGCTACAACAAGGTTAATGAACAGTCTACCGGATCACAACTATAAGTCCTTCCGTTAGCAAAGGCTACACTTAATAACAGTCTACTTCCAACTATAAGTCCTTCCGTTAGCCCTCTAAAGGCTACAACAAGGTTAATGAACAGTCTACTGCGGATCACAACTATAAGTCCTTCCGTTAGCCCTCTAAAGGCTACAACAAGGTTAATGAACAGTCTACTGCGGATCACAACTATAAGTCCTTCCGTTAGCCCTCTAAAGGCTACAACAAGGTTAATGAACAGTCTACTGCGGATCACAACTATAAGTCCTTCCGTTAGCCCTCTAAAGGCTACAACAAGGTTAATGAACAGTCTACTGCGGATCACAACTATAAGTCCTTCCGTTAGCCCTCTAAAGGCTACAACAAGGTTAATGAACAGTCTACACAACTATAAGCCTTCCGTTAGGATCACAACTATAAGTCCTTCCGTTAGCCCTCTAAAGGCCACAACAAGGTTAATGAACAGTCTACTGTCCTTCCGGATCACAACTATAAGTCCTTCCGTTAGCCCTCTAAAGGCCACAACAAGGTTAATGAACAGTCTACTGCGGATCACAACTATAAGTCCTTCCGTTAGCCCTCTAAAGGCTACAACAAGGTTAATGAACAGTCTACTGCGGATCACAACTATAAGTCCTTCCGTTAGCCCTCTAAAGGCTACAACAAGGTTAATGAACAGTCTACTGCGGATCACAACTATAAGTCCTTCCGTTAGCCCTCTAAAGGCTACAACAAGGTTAATGAACAGTCTACTGCGGATCACAACTATAAGTCCTTCCGTTAGCCCTCTAAAGGCTACAACAAGGTTAATGAACAGTCTACTGCGGATCACAACTATAAGTCCTTCCGTTAGCCCTCTAAAGGCTACAACAAGGTTAATGAACAGTCTACTGCGGATCACAACTATAAGTCCTTCCGTTAGCCCTCTAAAGGCTACAACAAGGTTAATGAACAGTCTACTGTCACAACTATAAGTCCTTCCGTTAGCCCTCTAAAGGCTACAACAAGGTTAATGAACAGTCTACTGCACAACTATAAGGATCACAAACTATAAGTCCTTCCGTTAGCCCTCTAAAGGCCACAACAAGGTTAATGAACAGTCTACTGCGGATCACAACTATAAGTCCTTCCGTTAGCCCTCTAAAGGCCACAACAAGGTTAATGAACAGTCTACTGCGGATCACAACTATAAGTCCTTCCGTTAGCCCTCTAAAGGCTACAACAAGGTTAATGAACAGTCTACTGCGGATCACAACTATAAGTCCTTCCGTTAGCCCTCTAAAGGCTACAACAAGGTTAATGAACAGTCTATAAGTCCTTCCGTTAGCCCTCTAAAGGCGGATCACAACTATAAGTCCTTCCGTTAGCCCTCTAAAGGCCACAACAAGGTTAATGAACAGTCTACTGCGGATCACAACTATAAGTCCTTCCGTTAGCCCTCTAAAGGCTACAACAAGGTTAATGAACAGTCTACTGTCACAACTATAAGTCCTTCCGTTAGCCCTCTAAAGGCTACAACAAGGTTAATGAACAGTCTACTGCGGATCACAACTATAAGTCCTTCCGTTAGCCCTCTAAAGGCTACAACAAGGTTAATGAACAGTCTACTGCGGATCACAACTATAAGCGGGATCACAATCCTTCCGTTAGCCCTCTAAAGGCTACAACAAGGTTAATGAACAGTCTACTGCGGATCACAACTATAAGTCCTTCCGTTAGCCCTCTAAAGGCCACAACAAGGTTAATGAACAGTCTACTGCGGATCACAACTATAAGTCCTTCCGTTAGCCCTCTAAAGGCTACAACAAGGTTAATGAACAGTCTACTGCGGATCACAACTATAAGTCCTTCCGTTAGCCCTCTAAAGGCTACAACAAGGTTAATGAACAGTCTACTGCGGATCACAACTATAAGTCCTTCCGTTAGCCCTCTAAAGGCTACAACAAGGTTAATGAACAGTCTACTGCGGATCACAACTATAAGTCCTTCCGTTAGCCCTCTAAAGGCTACAACAAGGTTAATGAACAGTCTACTGCGGATCACAACTATAAGTCCTTCCGTTAGCCCTCTAAAGGCTACAACAAGGTTAATGAACAGTCTACTGCGGATCACAACTATAAGTCCTTCCGTTAGCCCTCTAAAGGCTACAACAAGGTTAATGAACAGTCTACTGCGGATCACAACTATAAGTCCTTCCGTTAGCCCTCTAAAGGCTACAACAAGGTTAATGAACAGTCTACTGCGGATCACAACTATAAGTCCTTCCGTTAGCCCTCTAAAGGCTACAACAAGGTTAATGAACAGTCTACTGCGGATCACAACTATAAGTCCTTCCGTTAGCCCTCTAAAGGCTACAACAAGGTTAATGAACAGTCTACTGCGGATCACAACTATAAGTCCTTCCGCCCTCTAAAGCCAACAAGGTTAATGAACAGTCTACTGCGGATCACAACTATAAGTCCTTCCGGCTTTAATGCTACAACAAGGTTAATGAACAGTCTACTGCGGATCACAACTATAAGTCCTTCCGTTAGCCCTCTAAAGGCCCTCTACAACAAGGTTAATGAACAGTCTACTGCGGATCACAACTATAAGTCCTTCCGTTAGCCCTCTAAAGGCTACAACAAGGTTAATGAACAGTCTACTGCGGATCACAACTATAAGTCCTTCCGTTAGCCCTCTAAAGGCTACAACAAGGTTAATGAACAGTCTACTGCGGATCACAACTATAAGTCCTTCCGCCCTTAGCCCTCTAAAGGCCTTCGTTAACAAGGTTAATGAACAGTCTACTGCGGATCACAACTATAAGTCCTTCCGTTAGCCCTCTAAAGGCTACAACAAGGTTAATGAACAGTCTACTGCGGATCACAACTATAAGTCCTTCCGTTAGCCCTCTAAAGGCTACAACAAGGTTAATGAACAGTCTACTGCGGATCACAACTATAAGTCCTTCCGTTAGCCCTCTAAAGGCTACAACAAGGTTAATGAACAGTCTACTGCGGATCACAACTATAAGTCCTTCCGTTAGCCCTCTAAAGGCTCCAAGGTTAATGAACAGTCTACTGTCACAACTATAAGTCCTTCCGTTAGCCCTCTAAAGGCTACAACAAGGTTAATGAACAGTCTACTGCGGATCACAACTATAAGTCCTTCCGTTAGCCCTCTAAAGGCTACAACAAGGTTAATGAACAGTCTACTGCGGATCACAACTATAAGTCCTTCCGTTAGCCCTCTAAAGGCCACAACAAGGTTAATGAACAGTCTACTGCGGATCACAACTATAAGTCCTTCCGTTAGCCCTCTAAAGGCCACAACAAGGTTAATGAACAAGGTTAATGAACTACTGCGGATCACAACTATAAGTCCTTCCGTTAGCCCTCTAAAGGCTACAACAAGGTTAATGAACAGTCTAATCACAACTATAAGTCCTTCCGTTAGCCCTCTAAAGGCTACAACAAGGTTAATGAACAGTCTACTGATCACAACTATAAGTCCTTCCGTTAGCCCTCTAAAGGCTACAACAAGGTTAATGAACAGTCTACTGCGGATCACAACTATAAGTCCTTCCGTTAGCCCTCTAAAGGCTACAACAAGGTTAATGAACAGTCTACTGCGGATCACAACTATAAGTCCTTCCGTTAGCCCTCTAAAGGCTACAACAAGGTTAATGAACAGTCTACTGCGGATCACAACTATAAGTCCTTCCGTTAGCCCTCTAAAGGCTACAACAAGGTTAATGAACAGTCTACTGCGGATCACAACTATAAGTCCTTCCGTTAGCCCTCTAAAGGCTACAACAAGGTTAATGAACAGTCTACTGCGGATCACAACTATAAGTCCTTCCGTTAGCCCTCTAAAGGCTACAACAAGGTTAATGAACAGTCCTTCCGTTAGCCCTCTAAAGCGGAATCAGTCTAATCTATAAGTCCTTCCGTTAGCCCTCTAAAGGCTACAACAAGGTTAATGAACAGTCTACTGCGGATCACAACTATAAGTCCTTCCGTTAGCCCTCTAAAGGCTACAACAAGGTTAATGAACAGTCTACTGCGGATCACAACTATAAGTCCTTCCGTTAGCCCTCTAAAGGCTACAACAAGGTTAATGAACAGTCTACCGCGGATCACAACTATAAGTCCTTCCGTTAGCCCTCTAAAGGCTACAACAAGGTTAATGAACAGTCTACTGCGGATCACAACTATAAGTCCTTCCGTTAGCCCTCTAAAGGCTCACAAGGTTAATGAACAGTCTATAAACTATAAGTCCTTCCGTTAGCCCTCTAAAGGCTACAACAAGGTTAATGAACAGTCTACCGCGGATCACAACTATAAGTCCTTCCGTTAGCCCTCTAAAGGCTACAACAAGGTTAATGAACAGTCTACCGCGGATCACAACTATAAGTCCTTCCGTTAGCCCTCTAAAGGCTACAACAAGGTTAATGAACAGTCTACCGCGGATCACAACTATAAGTCCTTCCGTTAGCCCTCTAAAGGCTACAACAAGGTTAATGAACAGTCTACCGCGGATCACAACTATAAGTCCTTCCGTTTAGCCCTCTAAAGGCTACAACAAGGTTAATGAACAGTCTACCGCGGATCACAACTATAAGTCCTTCCGTTAGCCCTCTAAAGGCTACAACAAGGTTAATGAACAGTCTACCGCGGATCACAACTATAAGTCCTTCCGTTAGCCCTCTAAAGGCTACAACAAGGTTAATGAACAGTCTACTGCGGATCACAACTATAAGTCCTTCCGTTAGCCCTCCTCTAAAACAGGCTACAACAAGGTTAATGAACAGTCTACTGCGGATCACAACTATAAGTCCTTCCGTTAGCCCTCTAAAGGCTACAACAAGGTTAATGAACAGTCTACTGCGGATCACAACTATAAGTCCTTCCGTTAGCCCTCTAAAGGCTACAACAAGGTTAATGAACAGTCTACTGCGGATCACAACTATAAGTCCTTCCGTTAGCCCTCTAAAGGCTACAACAAGGTTAATGAACAGTCTACTGCGGATCACAACTATAAGTCCTTCCGTTAGCCCTCTAAAGGCTACAACAAGGTTAATGAACAGTCTACTGCGGATCACAACTATAAGTCCTTCCGTTAGCCCTCTAAAGGCTACAACAAGGTTAATGAACAGTCTACTGCGGATCACAACTATAAGTCCTTCCGTTAGCCCTCTAAAGGCTACAACAAGGTTAATGAACAGTCTACTGCGGATCACAACTATAAGTCCTTCCGTTAGCCCTCTAAAGGCTACAACAAGGTTAATGAACAGTCTACTGCGGATCACAACTATAAGTCCTTCCGTTTCCGTTAGCCCTCTAAAGGCTACAACAAGGTTAATGAACAGTCTACTGCGGATCACAACTATAAGTCCTTCCGTTAGCCCTCTAAAGGCTACAACAAGGTTAATGAACAGTCTACTGCGGATCACAACTATAAGTCCTTCCGTTAGCCCTCTAAAGGCTACAACAAGGTTAATGAACAGTCTACTGCGGATCACAACTATAAGTCCTTCCGTTAGCCCTCTAAAGGCTACAACAAGGTTAATGAACAGTCTACTGCGGATCACAACTATAAGTCCTTCCGTTAGCCCTCTAAAGGCTACAACAAGGTTAATGAACAGTCTACTGCGGATCACAACTATAAGTCCTTCCGTTAGCCCTCTAAAGGCTACAACAAGGTTAATGAACAGTCTACTGCGGATCACAACTATAAGTCCTTCCGTTAGCCCTCTAAAGGCTACAACAAGGTTAATGAACAGTCTACTGCGGATCACAACTATAAGTCCTTCCGTTAGCCCTCTAAAGGCTACAACAAGGTTAATGAACAGTCTACTGCGGATCACAACTATAAGTCCTTCCGTTAGCCCTCTAAAGGCTACAACAAGGTTAATGAACAGTCTACTGCGGATCACAACTATAAGTCCTTCCGTTAGCCCTCTAAAGGCTACAACAAGGTTAATGAACAGTCTACTCTACTGCGGATCACAACTATAAGTCCTTCCGTTAGCCCTCTAAAGGCTACAACAAGGTTAATGAACAGTCTACTGCGGATCACAACTATAAGTCCTTCCGTTAGCCCTCTAAAGGCTACAACAAGGTTAATGAACAGTCTACTGCGGATCACAACTATAAGTCCTTCCGTTAGCCCTCTAAAGGCTACAACAAGGTTAATGAACAGTCTACTGCGGATCACAACTATAAGTCCTTCCGTTAGCCCTCTAAAGGCTACAACAAGGTTAATGAACAGTCTACCGCGGATCACAACTATAAGTCCTTCCGTTAGCCCTCTAAAGGCTACAACAAGGTTAATGAACAGTCTACTGCGGATCACAACTATAAGTCCTTCCGTTAGCCCTCTAAAGGCTACAACAAGGGGTTTGTTCCAGACTTTTTCCTGCAGCGGATGATGTGGGATTACAATATCTACTTCAATAGGACAAATAAATAACCACGTTTCTCTCGATGAGTCAAGAGGACAGACTCTCCTGTTCTTCACACTTAGGCACAAATACTTTGCTCCAACTGTTTTTGCCTCCGTATGTCCTCAATATAAGTTTGATAGAATATCTGCATCGTGAATTTAACAATCACAGAAGTAGCAGAAACACAAACCAATTATTACCCACATGAGTGACATATGGTATTAAGGGCCATTGCTTACTGAACTGTTAGTTGTTGATGAACAATTTTGAGATGTTACAATGTACAACTTCTCACCAGTGATATAGATAATTGTGTCTATCAGTTTGTGGTTCGCATCAAGTTACCATAACGAGTTTAGTCCAGCAACATGGTATGACCTTCTATGCAGCCTCTGCGACATGGCTCTGAGGGCAGCCGCCCTAGGGTTAACACGAAGCATGCTGTCCCTCGCTCTGCTTCTCTGCACCCAGAGCCCTTAATTGTGATCGAACAGCCTCCGGTCCACGTTTGTTGTTCCCACCAAGTCCTTAATGTTTTCATCCAGAGCCAAGTCTGACATATCAGAATATAACGTTGCAGGTGACAGTAAATTTTTTCCAGACACTTCAATGGACAGGGATGAGGTAATGCATATCCTCATAATCATTTTAATGTCCTGTCTTGATGGTAGTCATTCTAAATGGTTTGATTGGTAAACTGAAAACCATGCATCTAAAGTCTGTAGTTTATACCATTACTCCCAAGGCCAACTGACCATAGACGACATTTGACTGTCGATCGGGACACATGTAGAATATCTGCCATCTGAGACACACTGAAAGCACAGGACATCAGAAACCTCAGTTGCTCTTGAGTGATGGCATAACAAGGTGCACCTCTAGCTCCTCTCCAAGTCCGACGAGCCCGGGAACTGACTGTAACAACAATACACTGTGTTTAGGCTACTTAATGTACTGTGACACAGCCCACCCTCCTCATTCCAAAAACACTTTTAAATTATAGTAACTGTCACAAATTGTGGCCAAGTAATGTTTTTATAATATTGGATTTTAAAGCCAAGACTTAAATAGGAATGTTGATCAAGAACGAATAGAATAGGCAGCAGGAGAACGAAGAGTGAAAACAACAAAACAAGCAGTAAACCCAACCACACCCAACATTTATCAGCCTCCCCCTACAGTAAACGCAACCACACCCAACATTTATCAGCCTCCCCCTACAGTAAACCCAACCACACCCAACATTTATCAGCCTCCCCCTACAGTAAACCCAACCACACCCAACATTTATCAGCCTCCCCCTAGCCCACTCAAGGTTCCTCAGAATGGTTTCCATTCTGCAAGACGACAGTTTTCTGAAAATAGAGACCATGGATGGGACTGCGATTCCTGTTCAAACAGTGCCAGAGTACTAACGTTAACATTCCTGGTTTATGTCTGAAGTTAATTTCTACATCATAGGCTTAGATGAAATATTCATAGGGTTTTCAAAATGAATATCTGTGCTGTTGGAAAGCTGATATGTTGTAGATATTAGCAAAGTTTTTACAGGGTTGTCCTCGGTCAAATGAGCTTTGTGCACTTTATAAATGTTTTCATGCTAGCGTGGCAAAGGCTAGGTAGCATTGAAATTATAGCTAGCCAGCCAGCCAGCCTGCCTGAAGTTTTAGACCTTCAGTTGTTTTGCCTAAAAAATACAAAAACATGTTTGACGTCAGTACTCCTCGATAATAAGTCATCTTTATGTAACTAGCAGGGCTGTAAAAATATGACAAGATGGCCCCGTTCACTGTGGCTATGGCCGGGGTGTGCGGCTAAGGAACGTTAACAAGCAAACTAGTAACTCATTTAGCAGTCCAGCCATTTAAATACCAGCATTCATTACAACAAAATATATATATTCTACATATACTAAGTATAAAATACTCCCTTGGCCTAATCAGACAATATTAGCGACACACATAGGCCTAAGTTACTTACACTGCTGACTCAGTGTCTGAGCCTCCAACATAGCTGCATAGCACTACACAAATCTGTCCTCTGTGTTAGCTAGCAGATCAACTTTATGATGAAGTATTTATAAATAATCAACCTTGTTCACGTGGACTGAAGGGCATTAAGTCCAGGATTATTGGAGAGCAGAAGCCGAGTGCAGAGATTTAGGGTCTGTTTGCAGCGGCGAGAAGGAACTTCCTTATCCATCTTCAATTGTGGTGTTGTTGCCTCAAACATGACTGCACACTGATTTAGTGAAAGGAGGAGGTATGGAAATTGGCTGGTAAAATTAGCATATTGTCATGACTTTGGCCTCTGAGTATAGCAACCATCCCCCTCTGCCTCCCTCCTTCAACTAGGCTGCTGTGGTCAGAGGTCGTATATTCCTGAGAAGACCTCATGGACACAGTTATAGAGTCGTTTTTCATGGAGACAAAGGAAATCCTTCCACCTCACAGAACTTGAGGTACGAACAAGTTTCATGTTCCAGAGAAAGAATAAAAGATCGGTGAAGAATCCAGAGCTACGAACTGGTGCGTTTGTCACAACTTGGGAAGCTCAAGAGAGACGGTGTGGCCACATTACCATAACGCTGTTTATATAATAGCCTCAGATGTGAGGTTTACATCTAATTGTTGTATAAGATGAATGAGTGAGTATGATACTGTTTGTATAATGGTGTAATATGATTGTGGACTGAAGAAAAAAACAATTCCCAATTAGATTTGAACTAAATCAGACGACTGCCCCTGAGCCCAGTTAGGGTCAGACATCCTGGGACAGCCCTTTTCTGCCATTCCGAATAAAACCCAACTTTGAGAAATTATCAACAGACCATGTTTTTCTCCATTAGGTTGAGGACAAAGGTTGTAGACCAAGCTTACCTCAATTACGAGCTGGCTAAAGGTTGTAGAATCTTTTAACCATACCACGTGGTTAAACTCTCGATACCGACAGAATGAGAATAAGTCTTTGATATTAATTACTAGTCTGCAGCTAGGAATTCGGTATCATTGAACGCGAAGAACGACAACCGCCGAAACATTCATTCTATAACGAATGTCACTATGAACTATCCCCTCTAACCAAGAGCGAGAGAGGGAGAGAGACGGACTTTTCACCAGCGATCAAGACGACACACTGAGCGTAAATATATATATTGATTGCAATTGTTCCCAAATGAGTGAGCGTTCATGTGTAAATGATTAGCATTCTAATTGTTATAATTAACTCTGTAGTGACTTCTTGGTCGACCCCCCCATTTCCCCTTTGTCTAACAAGCCGCCATACCGGTTCAGCCGGACAATTGATGTATGGATGACTCATAGTGAAGACTGGGTTCGTGCAGATAACCAACAATTTACGACGTTTGGAATGAGACTAAATGTGAGGTAAGATAAATAAATCATTAATCAGAAGACTTTTGATCAGATATGAAAATATCGGGAAATTATAACTTTCATGTGAATACTTTCCTTGGTGCCCCAACTTCCTAGTTAATTACAGTTACATGATTATTTAGTTTAATCGAGTAACTAATTACAGAGAATCTTTGATAAAGACGAAGTCTTCAGTTTAATGATAGTAAAGACACAACAATATTAAAGTATTAGAGCATTTATTTAACGCGTGTAGGCGTTCATTTATCACCTGCACCTGCTTACTTTACAAACACAGCATTCAAAATATTGTGTTTTGACCACGTGCTTTAAGACCCAAACGGCGTCCCATAGAGAGAGGTGTCTGTGGCGCAAGTCCTGGCTCTTCTTCTCCCACACATCCATCCTTTGGTAGGATTCACGGAGTAACACAGCAATGTTGTTAAGGAGAGCAAACAGTGACCCACTTGGTAAGACAATTTCAGTTGTTGTCAGACAAACCAGATTATGGACACATGTATAGCACCATACATGCATTTGATTGGGGGACTTTGAGGTTAACAGAGTAGAGAAGCCCTTATATTTGTCCTGCATATTGGATGCTCCATCCGTAGCATTGCCAATGCATTTGATTGGGGGACTTTGAGGTTAACAGAGTAGAGAAGCCCTTATATTTGTCCTGCATATTGGATGCTCCATCCGTAGCATTGCCAATGCATTTGATTGGGGGACTTTGAGGTTAACATTTGATTGGGGGACTTTGAGGTTAACAGAGTAGAGAAGCCCTTATATTTGTCCTGCATATTGGATGCTCCATCCGTAGCATTGCCAATGCATTTGCTCATGTCTAATTTTAATTAATCCAAGACATCTGTCAACAACTGGACAAAGTACTGTCCAGTGGATGCCTTACACTTCACAACAGCCACAAGCTTCTCTTGTACAACATCTGTCACATATCTCAATGACAGAGCACTGGTCTTGAGAAGTTGTGTCCTGAGTTGTGTTGATCTGGACAGGGAACATTCCAGCTTGCTCCATTTCACTTGACATGGTCTCTTGGATAACGCTCTGAATTGTGTGAATGACGGTGTTAACCATATTTTTTGAGAGGAGTGTGATTAGAGAACCTCTGCCTCTTGCCCCAGACTGATGTAGGTTCTTGCTTTTCTCAATGCGCAAGCAGACGTCATACTTTCCCAGCAGTATTATCATCTTCAAGAAATGACTGATGGATATCGGTGTCCTCTAATGTATACGCTGCCTCAGACTGTATCCCCCTGTACCTGCTCTCTGTGGGCAGGCCCCTGCCTTCTCCTGCGTACCTGCTCTCTGTGGGCAGGCCCCTGCCTTCTCCTGCGTACCTGCTCTCTGTGGGCAGTCCCCTGCCTTCTCCTGCGTACCTGCTCTCTGTAGGCAGGCCCCTGCCTTCTCCTGCGTACCTGCTCTCTGTGGGCAGGCCCCTGCCTTCTCCTGCGTACCTGCTCTCTGTGGGCAGACCCCTGCCTTCTCCTGCGTACCTGCTCTCTGTGGGCAGGCCCCTGCCTTCTCCTGCGTACCTGCTCTCTGTGGACAGGCCCCTGCCTTCTCCTGCGTACCTGCTCTCTGTGGGCAGACACTTGACTGCCACTGAGCAGACTTTGAATGTCTGCTTGGGAGGACCTTAAAAAGTATGTCTCAGCACTACTTCTGTGCATGTTGCTCTTCTCGTGCTCTTCTACCCTTTGGTGAACATGTTTCCAATCCGCCATTCCATACTGCTGTCAGTAGGCTTCACAAATGCCATACAAATTGACTTGAGTCTCTTGAAATAACCAAAAGTTGGTCTGGCATCCTGGCCTTCCACTGACTCTCTTCCACTGAAACTGGACCAATCACCAACCTGGATATGAAAAAAATAATATATCAATTAACTAATAAAGGCCCAATTCTGAAAAACGACAACACAGCAGCAGCCCCACTACTTCATATCAAGTGAATGAATGACAACACAACACGTTTTTTTTTGTGTGGCTTTACTCACCGTTCACACAGGACTGTTGGCATGGTGATGAGTTTCAATGCATTGCCTAGTAAGAGGCAAAGTGGTAGGAACCATGGCGATGAGGATCATAGCTAGCAGATCACTGTAGCCATATTCTCCCACACAAAATAGGAATTTTGGGGGAAAGGACTTGATTGGTTTCAAAATATGTATACTATTTGCCACCAATGGCTGTATAGACATGAAATAAAATTAGCTAATTAAAATGTTTGACCAATAGTATTTGCATTTCACTCGTAAATTCTGATATAACATGTTGTATTTGTGACACATTTAGGCACAGCTACTGCTTCGGCTGCACAATCTTTGGCTTCGCTGTCCTCTCCGTCTACTCTTTAACCCGCGAACCGGGTTGTGGCATCTTCTTCTTACCAGTCTAGCACTTCGATGTTAGCATCGGTGGCCCTGGTACTACTACTACAGAATAAGTTTTATTTTTTACATTTACTTGCATTTGAGTGAAGACTTTTGACTGCGAGTGTGAGTGAGACAAAGGGGACGGGACAAAGGGTGGCATAGACGTTCCTTTGGAATAGACCAACGGGCCTGAGGGAAAGGGGGGGTTTCTTCCGGTGACCAGTCCGCTACTGCCGGCCACCCCAAGCTTTGGAGAGCCCAAGATTACCGTCTACCCCAAGGTTACCATCCACCCCAAGCTTTAGAGAGCCCAAGGTTACCGGCCACCCGAAGCTTTAGAGAGCCCAAAGTTACCGTCTACCCTAAGGTTACCGGCCACCAAAAAAGAAAATCAGGAAAATAAACAAAGATACAAAACACAGGTGAATCTTTGGCCTCTCCCAGGTGCTCACTTTTTTGGGGGCAAAATGTATTTTTTAAATCTGCCCAAAAATGTTTTATAATATAGACATTCACCAATAAATACACTATACACACACATTACTTGAACATACACAGCATCATACCTTCGATGAGAAGTATAAAAAATTCTCTGCATGTTGCCTTGTTTATTATTCATGAACTTAATGAGTTAAATTACGTATGATATACAGGCTAATGATTCTGCCTGCCTTTCAGTAGGAACTAAGTGATTTATTTCTTCCACTGACTACAGTTATTAACGGTCGTCTCTTTTGTCTGAAATTACACTTGTCATCATCATCCCCACGTGTGATTAATGTCACCAGAGCTATGGTTTTACCCCCTCATCTTACTTCATCAGATAGGCACTGACACTTAAAATCAAATTTATTTATATAGCCCTTCGTACATCAGCTGATATCTCAAAGTGCTGTACAGAAACCCAGCCTAAAACCCCAAACAGCAAACAATGCAGGTGTAAAAGCACGGTGGCTAGGAAAAACTCCCTAGAAAGGCCAAAACCTAGGAAGAAACCTAGAGAGGAACCAGGCTATGTGGGGTGGCCAGTCCTCTTCTGGCTGTGCCGGGTAGAGATTATAACAGAACATGACCAAGATGTTCAAATGTTCATAAATGACCAGCATGGTCGAATAATAATAAGGCAGAACAGTTGAAACTGGAGCAGCAGCACAGTCAGGTGGACTGGGGACAGCAAGGAGTCATCATGTCAGGTAGTCCTGGGGCACGGTCCTAGGGCTCAGGTTCTCCGAGAGAGAGAGAAAGAAAGAGAGAATTAGAGAGAGCATATGTGGGGTGGCCAGTCCTCTTCTGGCTGTGCCGGGTGGAGATTATAACAGAACGTGGCCAAGATGTTCAAATGTTCATAAATGACCAGCATGGTTGAATAATAGTAAGGCAGAACAGTTGAAACTGGAGCAGCAGCATGGCCAGGTGGACTGGGGACAGCAAGGAGTCATCATGTCAGGTAGTCCTGGGACATGGTCCTAGGGCCCAGGCCAGTTGAAACTGGAGCAGCAGCATGGCCAGGTGGACTGGGGACAGCAAGGAGTCATCATGTCAGATAGTCCTGGGGCATGGTCCTAGGGCTCAGGTCCTCCGAGAGAGAGAAAGAAAGAGAGAAGGAGAGAATTAGAGAACGCACACTTAGGTTCACACAGGACACCGAATAGGACAGGAGAAGTACTCCAGATATAACAAACTGACCCTAGCCCCCCGACACATAAACTAATGCAGCATAAATACTGGAGGCTGAGACAGGAGGGGTCAGGAGACACTGTGGCCCCATCCGAGGACACCCCCGGACAATTTGATTTTGATTTGATTTGATTTGACACTTAAAACTGGTCTGAGACCTGCTCCGGTTCTAAATCCATTTGTTTTAATGAGTTAACCACCGTAGCAGAGTTAATCATGAAAGCCAAACTGATACTTTTACTTTACGGAAAGAACTTATACAGAACTTCACATTGTATGAACTTAAACCTATACAGTTTGACTAGCTTGTTTTCTACAAGCCTTACTGAGAAAGTGTCAGACATTATTTTTTCGGGTGATTTCCCCAGCTGTTCCAAGAGCTATCACTCTCTTTACTTTAAGTGCAGCGATCAGGAAAGACAGTTCAAAGTGTGCCGCTGTCCCTGGGAGGTGTACTCAAGACACAGTGGGGCCAGCCAGGAAGGGCCTGAGGACACCCAGCAGCACTGCGCCAATCAAGTGTACTCAAGACACAGTGGGCCCAGCCAGGAAGGGCCTGAGGACACCCAGCAGCACTGCAGAGGTGGAGACATAATAGGAAATATGTCAACTGAAGATATTAAGGAAATCTGACGTCGAGTTGTGGGAAATTGTAATCCCAGAATAACATAATTATTTAAATTCAAGTTCAAAGAGTTAAATAATATTATATATATATATAACTTATTATTATTATTAATATAAATATATATATATCTTATTATTATTATATATATATATACAGTATATATATATATGGAGATAAGTAAACAATATCTTGATCTGAAATTTAAGAGGTGCAACTTCATTTTGAAGAAGATGAATTATATGAATTGAACAATTAAATAGTTGCTTTTAATGTCGAATCTCCTTTAAACATTCAGGTTTTGGAGCAAATCCGATTGCCATTATACATGTCTCCCGAATGTCATAAAATATAACGGACTAAAGCCATAAGAAATGTGAATGGAGAAACTGTTACTGATGAGAATAGGAAAAGCTGTAAAATAAACTGAAATGGAAAGGAAAAGCTGTAAAAGAAACTGAAATGTCTCATGAAAAGAAAATGTATGAATACCTAAAAGCTGTTCTCCGTTAGAAAGAAATCATTTTCAGAAACGTTTGGGTGAAAATTACTAGAGTAATTTTTCATGAAATTATTAAGGGACTTAACAATCTACCTACCAAATTGTATGTTATTAATCAACGACTTACCTCTGCCGTGTTTTACACCTTAATTAAAAGCAATCGAAACTCAGCAAAAAAAGAAACGTCCCTTTTTCAGGACCCTGTCTTTCAAAGATAATTCCAAATAACTTCAGATCTTCATTGTAAAGGGTTTAAACAATGAACCAAAAACAATTAATGAACATGCACCCGTGGAACGGTCATTAAGACACTAACAGCTTACAGATGGCAGGCAATTAAGGTCAGTTATGAAAACTTAGGACACTAAAGAGGCCTTTCTACTGACTCTGGAAAAACACCAAAAGAAAGATGCCCAGGGTCCCTGCTCATCTGCGTGAACGTGCCTAACAGGCTGACTACACCGCTCGCGTCACGTGCGCGAGCGTTGCAAAATAAATGTAGATGTAAATGTATTATTATTATCTTCAATCATCTCCGGCGCGGCCCACGCTTGGATTGCGTCCTACCTGACAGGTCGCTCCTACCAGGTGGCGTGGCGAGAATCTGTCTCCTCACCACGCGCTCTCACCACTGGCGTCCCCCAGGGCTCTGTTCTAGGCCCTCTCCTATTCTCGCTATACACCAAGTCACTTGGCTCTGTCATAACCTCACATGGTCTCTCCTATCATTGCTATGCAGACGACACACAATTAATCTTCTCCTTTCACCCTTCTGATAACCAGGTGGCGAATCGCATCTCTGCATGTCTGGCAGACATATCAGTGTGGATGACGGATCACCACCTCAAGCTGAACCTCGGCAAGACGGAGCTGCTCTTCCTCCCGGGGAAGGACTGCCCGTTCCATGATCTCGCCATCACGGTTGACAACTCCATTGTGTCCTCCTCCCAGAGCGCTAAGAACCTTGGCGTGATCCTGGACAACACCCTGTCGTTCTCAACTAACATCAAGGCGGTGGCCCGTTCCTGTAGGTTCATGCTCTACAACATCCGCAGAGTACGACCCTGCCTCACACAGGAAGCGGCGCAGGTCCTAATCCAGGCACTTGTTATCTCCCGTCTGGACTACTGCAACTCGCTGTTGGCTGGGCTCCCTGCCTGTGCCATTAAACCCCTACAACTCATCCAGAACGCCGCAGCCCGTCTGGTGTTCAACCTTCCCAAGTTCTCTCACGTCACCCCGCTCCTCCGCTCTCTCCACTGGCTTCCAGTTGAAGCTCGCATCCGCTACAAGACCATGGTGCTTGCCTACGGAGCTGTGAGGGGAACGGCACCTCAGTACCTCCAGGCTCTGATCAGGCCCTACACCCAAACAAGGGCACTGCGTTCATCCACCTCTGGCCTGCTCGCCTCCCTACCACTGAGGAAGTACAGTTCCCGCTCAGCCCAGTCAAAACTGTTCGCTGCTCTGGCCCCCCCAATGGTGGAACAAACTCCCTCACGACGCCAGGACAGCGGAGTCAATCACCACCTTCCGGAGACACCTGAAACCCCACCTCTTTAAGGAATACCTAGGATAGGATAAAGTAATCCTTCTCACCCCCCTTAAAAGATTTAGATGCACTATTGTAAAGTGGCTGTTCCACTGGATGTCATAAGGTGAATGCACCAATTTGTAAGTCGCTCTGGATAAGAGCGTCTGCTAAATGACTTAAATGTAAATGAAATGTTGCACCCACACTGCTTGCGCGCATCAACGAGCATCTGCGTTGCCATGGGCTAAAATAGAAGTCAGTTCTATTTGTGACGCAGATTGCGCTGCAGGTCCTGCCTCGCCCATCTCCACATTGGTTATACCCACGTGGGTGAACTGAAAGACAAACAAGGTCGGTGGCGGTAATGCGCCTAATTTATGAAAGTTGCCAATCGCAATATAAAGTTGAGAAGAAAAAGCCTGGAAGGAGGAGAGATGACTAGAAACGATTCTGTTGACTGTTTTATGTGTGGATTAATTGGCGGAGTAGAGGATCTTGTGCATTTCAGGTAAAAGAACAACTCAATGTTTATATCCCAGGACAAATTAGTTAGAAACAGCAAGCTAGCTAAATAGAACAAATTAGGTAGCAAGTGAAAGCTAGCTAGCTAAATTGCCATAAATGTTTAATGCTTTTTGACCTGTCCCCAAATGAATGTAATTGGTTCAGAGTTTGTTTTGATATTTTAACCTGCGTGTAGTGATCGCATTTGGTGTAGGGGGACAAAATAAATGTATGCACGATGGCGCACGCACGCAGCTGGTTGGGGTTCCGTGTTAGGCATGCTGCAAGGAGGCATGGGGACTGCAAATATGGCCAGGGCAATAAATTGCAATGTCCGTACTGTGAGACACCTAAGACAGCGCTACAGGGAGACAGGACGGACAGCTGATCGTCCTCGCAGTGGCAGACCACGTGTAACAACACCTGCACAGGATCGGTACGTCCAAACATCACACCTGCGGGACAGATACAGGATGGCAACAACAAATGCCTGAGTTACACCAGGAACGCACAATCCCTCCATCAGTTCGCAACAGGCTGAGCGAGGCTGGACTGAGGGCTTGTAGGCCTGTTGTAAGGCAGGGCTTGTAGGCCTGTTGTAAGGCAGGTCCTCACCAGACATCACTGGCAACAACGTTACCTATGGGCACAAACCCACTGTCGCTGGACCAGACAGGACTGGCAAAAAGTGCTTTTCACTGACGAGGCGTGGTTTTGTCTCACCAGGGGTGATGGTCGGATTCACCTTTATCGTCGAAGGAATGAGCGTTACACCAAGGCCTGTACTCTGGAGTGGGATCGATTTGGAGGTGGAGGGTCCTTCATGGTCTGGTGCGGTGTGTCACAGCATCATCGGACTGAGCTTGTTGTCATTGCAGGCAATCTTAATGCTGTGCGTTACAGGGAAAACATCCTCCTCCCTCATGTGGTACCCTTCCTGCAGGCTCATCCTGACATGACCCTCCAGCATGACAATGCCACCAGCCATACTGCTCGTTCTGTGCGTGAATTCCTGCAAGACAGGAATGTCAGCGTTCTACCAAGGCCAGCGAAGAGCCCGGATCTCAATCCCATTGAGCATGTCTGGGACCTGTTGGATCGGAGGGCTAGGGCAAGGGCCATTCCCCCCAGAAATGTCCGGGAACCTGCAGGTGCCTTGGTGGAAGAGTGGGGTAGCATCTCACAGCAAGAACTGGCAAATCTGGTGCCGTCTATGAGGAGGAGATGCACTGCAGTACTTAATGCAGCTGGTGGCCACACCAGATACTGACTTACTTTTGACCCCCCCTCCTTTGTTCAGGGACACATTATTCAATTTCTGTTAGTCGCATGTCTGTGGAACTTGTTCAGTTTGTCTGTTGAATCTTATGTTCATACAAATATATTTACACATGGTAAGTTTGCTGAAAAATAAACGCAGTTGACAGTGACAGGACATTTCTTTTTTTGCTGAGTTTATGCACATCCTTACCATGGGGCGATTACAATGCTTGACAATAAACAAAAACAGACAGTGCCATGGCACCTTTTTGGACTTGAAATCCAGTCACACCTCATGCCTTTTCCCTCCGTGCACACACAGACCATGATCCAGTACACATGAACCCAGAGAAGGAATGGACCATTTAGTAAATGTATTGCTTTTGTATAATATGAAATGTTTTTCCTCTTGATGAAAGTTATACACACAACATGTATTTGTGCCATTAGGAGTAATAAGGCTCTTTAAAAAGAGACATGATACTGTAAATATGTTCATGTACTGTGCATAATGCAATAAAATGCTAATTAATTACTTAAAAATCATACAATGTGATTTTCTGGATTTTTGTTTTAGATTCCGTCTCTCACAGTTGAAGTGCACCTATGATACAAATTATAGACCTCTACATGCTTTGTAAGTAGGAAAACCTGCAAAATCAGCAGTGTATCAAATACTTGTTCTCCCCACTGTATGTCATAATACAGACACACAGGCCTGCATGCATGAGACACACACACACACACACACACACTAAAAGGGTAGAACAATTAGTGATAATTACCCAAGAGAAGGCTCTCACCTCACTCCCGAAATACGACTTTTAGTCGAGTGCATCCTGATTTCTACAGCAAGCCAACAGATAGCCGTGTCTATTTTTTTTTGTGGCATCCTGTCTTTGTCCGCTCTGCTGCCCTGCCGAGAGAGAAATAAATCGTCATTATGGACGACATTAAAGTGTCGGTGACAAGCATATGTCAGCAGTGACGCATTAATCAAATCTTAATGGCCACCACTGCTGTTGAACTAATTATTATTTCTGGAACTCTCTAATGACTGGAACCGTTGACTGCACAGTAGGTCAGGGTTCTGCCGTTATGTCTCCCTGCTATACAAGAACTGAGACTGGCTGTGTAACCTTTTATTAGAGATATTAGTTTATTAGTTAGATTAGTTTATTAATTAGAGATTATTTTATTAGTTAGCATATATTGTGAGAAATTACCCATAAGTGTGAATTGCAAGCTGTGTGGGTCTCTCTCTCTAACTTTATCCTCCCTCTTTCTCACGAACTCCCCCCTCACCCTCTCTTAAAAAAGACTGGATCCTTCCTTGGGAGTTCCTAAGGTTGCTATCTTCTTTTCCTTTTAGGAAGACAAGAAGTTCAGTCTATGTAGTGTTTTAAGTGTGGTTTGAATGTACCTGAAAGTACATGACAGTTTGATAGTTGGCATGATAGTTCTGCAAATGCATGTTAATTCATACGCCAATCTGTGTCCTAACAAGTAACGCTCTACTGCCACCTAGTGGCTGTGTTGGCACACATTTTCTAATCAAAATATATTTGTCACGCGCCGAATACAACCGGAAAATACCTTACCGTGAAATGCTTAATTACAATAATTTAATTACGAGCCCTAAATAAACTAAAGTAAAAAATGTAACAAGAAAATTACATAACAATAACGAGGCTATATACTGTATGTGGATACCAGTACTGAGTCAGACTATGCATAGATAATAGACAGCGAGTAGCAGCAGTGTAAAAACAACAAAGATGTTTACAGACGTTATCGCAGGTTCAGTGAAATGCTTGTGTTTCTAGCGCCAACAATGTAGCAATACAATAACAATACACACATAAACCAAAAAGAAAGAACAAGAAATGTAGACTTATCTGAGACCGGAATATAAATATGTACAGTATGTGAAAGGTGTGTATAGACAGTATATGAATAGAAAATCTGTGTACAGACAGTATATGAATATAGAAGTGTGTATAGACCAGGGCTCTCCAACCATGTTCCTGGAGAGCTACCGTTCTTGTAGGTTTTTGCTCCAACCCTGATGTAAGCGCACCTGATTTCTAATAATTAGCTAGTTGATGATAAGAATCAGGTTAGTTACAACTGGAGTTGGAGTGAAAACCTACAGTGGGTTAAACAGAATGTAAACATTATTAAAGTGACCATTTGTTCAATGACTGTATGTACATAGGGCAGGAGTCTCTATGGTGAAGGGTAGGTAGAGTACCGGGTGATAGCCCACTAGTGGCAGTGTCTAAGGTTCAGGGCAGGGTACGCCATACACTCGAACAAAGATGATCTATTATATTGACAAGATAGTTGACTGACCTTTCCCACTGTGCACAGACGTCAATACAACGTTTATTCCACGTTGGTTCAAGGTCATTTCGTTCAAATTACACAGAAACAATGTTGATTCAACCAGGTGTGTGCCCAGTGGGTTCTAATAATGGAAATACATGTCTGCAAAGGTGGACAAGGCCAAATCAGGTGGGAACATTCTAGCCAATGAGAGATAGCAGATAAGTGCGTGAACAACTGACACAACTTCGATATAAAAAAGTGTTTCTCAAAGTTGCCGGAATGCCACGTGTGTCCACTTATATCATTACATTTCTAACACCCTAATCATTACGAGACTTCTGTTCAATCAAATAAGCCTCACATAGCAAATTAGCAATTACATTTTTGTTGGTAGACCAAATTCGACACTCATAAATTCCCATACAAAAACGAAAATCCCCATTTGGTCTGCTTAACGCGGTATTGTCGAGCGCACAGCTTTTTGGGCTGGAGATGAACATCTTACTTCACCTTTGACTCAAATCAAAGAACAGTGAAGAGAAAATGGCCTATTCATAGTTTGATTTGGGTGTACCGGTGTGTGTTAAAAAAGCCAATAGGTGACAGTGAAGCTTTAGTTGCTAGGCAACATGAGAGCAGTGTTTCTTAATCCTGGTCCTCGGGACCCCAAAGGGGAGCATATTTTGCTAGGGCAAAAAAACTCAAATGTGCTCCCCTTTGTGTCCCCAAGACCAGGATCAAGAAACACTGCAGTAGACAGACAGATCAGGGCCACGTTCAGAGAAATGTCATGAATAGAGCCTATATGATTTATTGTTCCATGTCGGAGAGGCATGTTTGTTCTATATAACATATTTATATCTGAACTGTCCAAACGTGTCCTCCTGAACTCGCCCCAGAGTATGAATGAACATACAGTATCATAATCAAATGTCATTGTGGTGTCAAGGTACTTTCGCCGGCAGGTAGCCTAGCGGTTAACAGCATTGAGCCAGTAATTGAACGGTTGCTGGTTTGAGTCCCTGAGCCGACTGGGTGAAAAATCTGTCAATGTGCCCTTCAGCAAGGCACTTAACCTTAATTTATCCTGTAAATTACTAAAAATGTACATTTTAAATCACATTACAGGCCTGAGGCAACTGACATATAACATTTCTTTAGTTACCTTGTTTACACTGTTCTTTTGTCTTCTATGTCTGACAGTTGTACACGTGGAATTACGAAAGACACAAGATAATGTGTGAATGTCTGTGTGTGACTGGGATAGGTAACTTCTCTGCAGAATCTTTACAATATTGTGTTTTGTGGTTATTGGTCTGAAGAGGTCTTTATAATAATTTCCCCCTCATTTATTAATTAGTAACTACATTCATTACTAAATTAACTACATTTATTTATTCTAAAAATGTCAGTGACTAGAAATTTCTGTTTTTTTCTTGTTCCTCTTCTTTGGGGTTTTATGACTGTGCAAACCAAACCAGAGACGTTTAGAAACCTTATTCAAATGTAACCTTAAAATAAAAAGGGTTTCTTATTTGAATACCGGAAGTGACGTTTTTAAAAAAGGAAGACAGAAGGAAACACATCCACGAACAAAGCTCACATTATTTTATTTTGAATCCAAGTATACTGGCACTGAAAGCTCGAAATGCGAAAACACCATATCCTGATTGAAGAAGGTATGGTTGCAGTGGCCTTCTCTTTGGCGTTGTCAACATTTCTAGGCTAGTTAGCTAGTGTATTGAATTAAAAACGTGAAGGACTGTAGCTAGCTAGCTAGACAAGCTATTAGACAGTTTAGCCACACGTAAAATATGTGCCACAAACAAAAACGTAGCTAGTTAGCTGAACGAAGTAATTGCATTTTCACATGGAAATAGCACTTGATTTTCTATGTAATATTGTAGCTCGTTTTCAAGGAATGACATATGAAGAAAAAAAATACTTTGCTAAAACGTTGGAAGCTATAGAATAACAATGATACTTGTCAGTGTTATCAAAGAGGACATGGCTTTTGTTATCCAAATAACAACGTGTGCCTGTTGTAAGTCCCTCTCTGCCCCTATCATATATGTTATCCAAATAAGTGAAAGTGTGACTGCTGTTGGTCCCCTTTGTCATCCAACTAACTGAATGTGTCTGCTGTAGGTCTCCCTCTCATCTCTGTTATCCAACTAACTGAATTTGTGTCTGCAGTAGGTCTCCCTTCCCCCCTGTCATCTCTGTTATCCAACTAACTGAATTTGTCTGCTGTAGGTCTCCCTCTCATCTCTGTTATCCAACTAACTGAATGTGTCTGCTGTAGGTCTCCCTCTCATCTCTGTTATCCAACTAACTGAATGTGTGTCTGCTGTAGGTCTCCCCCTATCATCTCTGCGTCTGTTGGTTCCTCCACTGCGGCTGGTGTCTGCAGCTCTATGGCAAGTTGTTCAGCAGAGAGACGTAATGGACTACGGGTTGGTGGAGGAGTTTGTCACCACTGTGTTGGAGATAGTTCCTGATATGATGAGTTACAGGGAGAGAGTCCAACTCATCATGGGGCTGCGAGCACAGGTGAGAGATGGTGCTGATTGGTGGAGACGAGAGAGTGGCCAGAATTCCTCAACTCTCATCTCCTGAGGTGTATTCATTAGTGTGTACACCATAGTACCGTACCATATTCTATTGAGGCTTTTTAAACACAAACCCTTAAGGGCAACAGGTAGCCTGGCGGGTTAGGGGCTTTGGGCCAGTAACCGAATCAGCAAGGCAATTAACCCTAAGGGGGTGTCTCAGTGGGATATGCAAAAAACACATTTCACACTTGTACAGGTTACCCTCTTGTACATAGTGGAACAGGACTATATACACACACCATTATAATAATCATTGATGTGCTGCTTTTAGTGTGTATTTATTGGTGATGTGTTGGCTTGTGCAATGAAATTTCCCCTCTGTGTGGATGAATAAAGTACTATCTTATTTTAGCAAAATGTTTTTGGCAATAAAAACGACTTTCTTATTGGACACATTCATATGGGTCCCTCCCTGTTTCAGCCCATTTGCTTCCTCGTGAATACACTCCCGATGTCAATATACTGTTTCTATTTTTGTTGGCCCACACACCAGTCCAATTTTAATTGCATTCATAACAAATTGAACTTTAACTTCATCAGCTGGTTCTGGAGTTGTGTCGCTCTGATCACCTAGCCAACCCTGAGACCATCCAGCCACACCTGAACAGGATGAAGACCTGTATCATCACTCATAGGGGCAAGGAGGTTAGTACTACCCAGTACAAATCAAGACTTGTAACGCTGCTACTTAGTTGAATTTATTATGACTGAGCTATCCATACTTGCTGTAGATTTCTGATCCAGAGGTGGAAGCGTCAGAATTAACTTTCCGGAAGCTGATTCAAACTCTGCTGGAAGACCCAATTGAGAAAGAACACTTCTTTCAGGTCAGTGTTGTAACTTAAAGCAGCTTATAACTAAAGGGCAATTTATTTTATGAGGCAGGTGTAAATAATTCTGTAAATCAGAAAGTACTGAATATCCTCTACTTGTTCCTTAGAATATTTTTCCAGAGGAATTTGGCCCCAAGTATAACTCAGCACTGCAGACTCTGGTGTGGGAGTTCCTCTCCAGGCTGGAGAAGCTGCTTCCAGCACCAACCCTTCAACAGGTACCATGCTAACATCTTATTACCTTCATCGGGGACCATGCTAACATCTTATTACCTTCATCGGGGACCATGCTAACATCTCATTACCTTCATCAGGGACCATGCTAACATCTTATTACCTTCATCGGGGACCATGCTAACATCTCATTACCTTCATCAGGGACCATGCTAACACTCTCCATTACCTTCATCGGGGACCATGCTAACATTACATTTACATTTAAGTCATTTAGCAGACGCTCTTATCCAGAACGACTTACAAATTGGTGCGTTCACCTTAAGACATCCAGTGGAACAGCCACTTTACAATAGTGCATCTAAATATTTTAAGGGGGGTGAGAAGGATTACTTTATCCTATCCTAGGTATTCCTGAAAGAGGTGGGGTTTCAGGTGTCTCCGGAAGGTGGTGATTGACTCCGCTGTCCTGGCGTCGTGAGGGAGTTTGTTCCACCATTGGGGGGCCAGAGCAGCGAACAGTTTTGACTGGGCTGCGCAGGAACTGTACTTCCTCAGTGGTAGGGAGGCGAGCAGGCCAGAGGTGGATGAACGCAGTGCCCTTGTTTGGGTGTAGGGCCTGATCAGAGCCTGGAGGTACTGAGGTGCCGTTCCCCTCACAGCTCCGTAGGCAAGCACCATGGTCTTGTAGCGGATGCGAGCTTCAACTGGAAGCCAGTGGAGAGAGCGGAGGAGCGGGGTGACGTGAGAGAACTTGGGAAGGTTGAACACCAGACGGGCTGCGGCGTTCTGGATGAGTTGTAGGGGTTTAATGGCACAGGCAGGGAGCCCAGCCAACAGCGAGTTGCAGTAATCCAGACGGGAGATGACAAGTGCCTGGATTAGGACCTGCGCTGCTTCCTGTGTGAGGCAGGGTCGTACTCTGCGGATGTTGTAGAGCATGAACCTACAAGAACGGGCCACCGCCTTGATGTTAGTTGAGAACGACAGGGTGTTGTCCAGGATCACGCCAAGGTTCTTAGCGCTCTGGGAGGAGGACACAATGGAGTTGTCAACCGTGATGGCGAGATCATGGAACGGGCAGTCCTTCCCGGGAGGAAGAGCAGCTCCGTCTTGCCGAGGTTCAGCTTGAGGTGGTGATCCGTCATCCACACTGATATGTCTGCCAGACATGCAGAGATGCGATTCGCCACCTGGTCATCAGAAGGGGAAAGGAGAAGATTAATTGTGTGTCGTCTGCATAGCAATGATAGGAGAGACCATGTGAGGTTATGACAGAGCCAAGTGACTTGGTGTATAGCGAGAATAGGAGAGGGCCTAGAACAGAGCCCTGGGGACGCCAGTGGTGAGAGCGCGTGGTGAGGAGACAGATTCTCGCCACGCCACCTGGCAGGAGCGACCTGTCAGGTAGGACGCAATCCAAGCGTGGGCCGCGCCGGAGATGCCCAACTCGGAGAGGGTGGAGAGGAGGATCTGATGGTTCACAGTATCGAAGGCAGCCGATAGGTCTAGAAGGATGAGAGCAGAGGAGAGAGAGTTAGCTTTAGCAGTGCGGAGGGCCTCCGTGATACAGAGAAGAGCAGTCTCAGTTGAATGACTAGTCTTGAAACCTGACTGATTTGGATCAAGAAGGTCATTCTGAGAGAGATAGCGGGAGAGCTGGCCAAGGACGGCACGTTCAAGAGTTTTGGAGAGAAAAGAAAGAAGGGATACTGGTCTGTAGTTGTTGACATCGGAGGGATCGAGTGTAGGTTTTTTCAGAAGGGGTGCAACTCTCGCTCTCTTGAAGACAGAAGGGACGTAGCCAGCGGTCAGGGATGAGTTGATGAGCGAGGTGAGGTAAGGGAGAAGGTCTCCGGAAATGGTCTGGAGAAGAGAGGAGGGAATAGGGTCAAGCGGGCAGGTTGTTGGGCGGCCGGCCGTCACAAGACGCGAGATTTCATCTGGAGAGAGAGGGAGAAAGAGGTCAGAGCACAGTGTAGGGCAGTGTGAGCAGAACCAGCGGTGTCGTTTGACTTAGCAAACGAGGATCGGATGTCGTCGACCTTCTTTTCAAAATGGTTGACGAAGTCATCTGCAGAGAGGGAGGAGGGGAGGAGGATTCAGGAGGGAGGAGAAGGTGGCAAAGAGCTTCCTAGGGTTAGAGGCAGATGCTTGGAATTTAGAGTGGTAGAAAGTGGCTTTAGCAGCAGAGACAGAAGAGGAAAATGTAGAGAGGAGGGAGTGAAAGGATGCCAGGTCCGCAGGGAGGCGAGTTTTCCTCCATTTCCGCTCGGCTGCCCGGAGCCCTGTTCTGTGAGCTCGCAATGAGTCGTCGAGCCACGGAGCAGGAGGGGAGGACCGAGCCGGCCTGGAGGATAGGGGACATAGAGAATCAAGGGATGCAGAAAGGGAGGAGAGGAGGGTTGAGGAGGCAGAATCAGGAGATAGGTTGATAGATAACATCTTATTACCTTTATCGGGGACCATGCTAACATCTTATGACCTTCATCAGGGACCATGCTAACATCTTATTACCTTCATCAGCATACTGTCATACATGTTGTTTAACAATTGCATATGTTATAATACAAAATGGATACATTGGTCTTTTTAAAAGCCATTCTCTCTCTTCCCATTAGACGGCATCTTGGTTCCTACCTGACCCCCCTGTCCTGGAGGAGTGTGTGCAGTGTGTATCCCACCCTCAGCCTTTGAAGACCCTTCTCCAGCACCACCACAACACATGTGGACATGTAGACACCAATGGTAGGAGAAATAGACTTTGGACAGTAAATAATGTTATCAGAAAGCCTATAACGTTTCCATGTTTGGTTTTAATATTGACTTTTCTTCTTCAACTGTCTCTAGCTCGGTCTTCCGGTGACAATCAGATCCTCGCTTCAATGTCTCTCTCTTCCTTAGTGATAGATGAAGCCTTCAATGACCAAGCTGACCCAGAGGTCCAATCAGAACCTGAGCAGGAATGTATGAGCCCCGTCTCATCTGACAATGAGCCAAAGATGGCCTCTTTGTTGGAACACATGGAGAGTGAACTGTTGCCTTTGAATAAAGAGGAGAAGCCTGCTTTTTTGGAGGTAGTGTGTAGACACAAGAAAACAACAGCGAAAAACAATACATCTTTTCACCACCTTCACACTAACAGTGGGCTGAAAATCCAAGGAAAAGCCCACAGCAGCCAACAGGAAGTGCAGGACATTTCTAGTTTATCTACTTCCTGTCGGCTCCGTCAGCCCAAAGTGCTGCTACACAGACTTGACATTACTGATACACTGTTACCTGAGACGGAGGTCTCTTCAACACCAAGGAGAGAGAGGCTTCAGATTGACAAAGTGGGATCCCAAGGACAGAGAAGAGGACCGGTCATATCACAAAAGAGTGAGAGGAATATCAATGAAGAGCCGTCTGATGGTCAACCTCAGTATTCTCTGGCCCCTGACCCATCCCTTAACACAGGGCAGCCTAAAAGAAGCAAGCGTGTCAAAATATGCTCCTTGTGTGGAAAGACTTTCAGCGAAGCAAAGGATTTGACGGCACACATAAGATGTCACAATGAGCAGAGCCCTGCCAAGTGCCCCCAGTGTGGACAAGACTTTGAACACCATGAGGACTTACAGAAACATCAGCAGAATGTGTGTGAGGCGGCAGCTCAACCAGAAGAGGATAACATGTCTACGGCATCTTTTAAGGAGGATAACATGTCTATGACATCTGTGGAGGATGATTGGACAGAGATATCCCACCCCCATGACACTTTACCTCAGAACAAAAGAGGTCCCTATGTTCATCACACTCCAAAAGCCTTCCAGCCTTCCAAAGCCAGACAAATATGCCATGTCTGTCACAAGACTCTTTGTAATGTATTTATGCTGAGAAGACACCTGAAATCCGTCCATGGTCTGCTCCCCTACAAGTGCTACAACTGTGAGGCAAGTTTTGGGAATAATCCTAGTTTGAAGAAACACGTAAAAGAGTGCTTGAAGACGAAGAAACGCCACCCGTGCTCTCTGTGCGGTGTGACCTTTGAGCCAAATGAGTGTTCGGAGGGGAACCAACAGCAGTTCGTAGAAAATGGTACAGCGATACCCCAGAATGCAACAGCCTTCAGTGCTCTGCCCTTCAGTGCTCTGATACAGTCCTCCAGTAATTACAGAACATGTCGTCTGTGTAATGAAACTTTCGATACTGCAGCGAACTTGAGAATACACCTAAAATGTCAACATGATGTACATCCTTACCCATGCATCAATTGTGGAGAAAGTTTCCCAAGCATATCGGATCTGCGGATACACAAGTGTTCAGGTCAAAACATTCCAGACTCCAGAAAGTGTCCGGGGTGCAGGAATAGGACATCTCAATCCACACCGCAGCAGTTAAAGACAAGTCAGGGTGTGAACCTTAGACACCAGACAGATAGGCCACTAGTTTCAGCAGAAAACGAGATGGCGATCCCGCAGTCCTGCAACACAGATGTTGACTACTCAAATGACTTGCAGCAATGCAAGCCAAAGGAGGGTGAGATTAACTTTCAGAGAGGACAGCAAGACTGGAGTGAGGAGGTTGATCCAAACCAGCATCCAGAGGAGGTTGATCCAGCACACAGAAGCAGTTGTATGGTTCCAAGGGAGGATGGGACAGAGATTCTCCACAGTCATCGCACGTCACCCGAGAAACCAACAACTTCCAAAGCTCCTCCCACTGGCGTGATTTTAAATTCTAGAACATGTCTGGTGTGCTATAAGACATTCTTTAACAGAGCAAGCTTGCTTCAACATCGGAGACGTCACTCACAGGGTCAGGGACCCCACACATGCGCCATATGTTCAAGGAGCTTTGGTCGAGCTTTCGATTTGACAAGACATCAGGCCAGGAAAACAGGTTGTGGCTCAATGCACCGTAATCTCGTTGTACATGAGAATGCTCCTACCGAAGTTAAACCGGTCTTCTCTTGCCCCCATTGTCAGGAATGGTTCACGAGCGAAAATAAACTGGAGACACACATGCTATGTCACACAGGGGAAGGGTTCACATGTAGGTTTTGCGGCAAGATGTTTGCTAAACAATATAAATTATACATCCATGTTCGTTCGCATATTGACAGACCTCATCTATGTGATGCATGTGGTAAGGATTTCAGAACTAAGTATGCATTGAAAGTACACACACGTGTACACACGGGAGAACGACCGTTCTCTTGCCCAGATTGTGGCAAAAGATGTTCTTCGAAGGGTAATCTGAAGGCCCATCAACAGAGTCATACAGGAGAACGTCCATTTGCGTGCCCTCTCTGTAAAGTACGCTGTCGCATTAAGTCGCAACTAAAAGTACACATTTTAACCCACACAGGGGAGAGGCCTCATAAGTGTTTGGCTTGTGGGAAGACTTTTCAACTGAAACTTTTGTTGAGAAAACATCAGTTAGCTTCATGTTCTTAGTTGTCTTTGACTCCCTTTTTTTTTTTTTTTTCATGATGTACCCGTTTAAGTGTTTGATTTTTTTCTATTCGTCAAGATTCTCCACATTACTAGCTCGTAACTAGGTGTAGGTTCTAATCCAGACTGTAGCCTTCACCTTTTGAACGTACATGTTAAAGAAAGTCAAATATGCAGGATTTTTTTTTTCACTAAGAATTGATTAGCACAGCAGCCCATTTGTGCAAATATGTTGAAAATAAACAATGCAATTATTACGAGTGGCAGGTTGTTTACCCCCTTTTTTTTCTCCAAGTGTTTCAGCTGATCTTATTCAAAGAGCACCATGGTATACCCAGCTATGTTTAGCTATAAAGGTTTTACCCCATAATGAGCATCCGATATATCAGGATGTTTTTGTTCACTTACACCCCAAGAAAAAGAATCAATGCAGTGTTCATGATTTTATAATGCCCTTCTAGTTCAAATTCTGAATGTTTCTCAAGAGTATAGATTAAAATTAAAATGTAATCATTGCGGAACATATTACGGTACCTTGAGGATAAAATCAAAAAATTGAGATGAATAAAACCGCATTTGAGCAGAACTCAGTGTTCCTCTGTCTTTTTTAAATTAATTTAACCAATGACATGATCTGTTAATTACAATTAATATGGAGGAGGAAGGATCCTTTTTTTTAACAAATAAAATAATCTTAACCTCGATATTCCCAGAAAGAAGTCTGTTCCAGACTATTTAGTTTACTTTGCTCCAGTTTAGCAATAGCAATAGTTGAGTACAAAAATAGCATTGATCTAAGAAGCATAGCCTCCCTAAAATGCTTTAAGGACCAGTGGATTAAGGCAATGTTGTGTCTAGGCATACAGTAATGGCTGATTTTATATAAATCAATGATGTTAACAAGTATCCTACCAGTCACATCAACTAGGAGGATAGGCACTAATGTCTCAAAGTAAGGCAGTTGGGTGAGGCTAGCAGCAACTATGGTTTCACAATTCTGGTTGAAGCACTGGAGTCACCCACCATTCCTATTCACAGCCATAAACACACACAGATCTCATCTCTAAAAGTGTTGTATTTTATTTAAGATGATAATCCTTTCCAGAGTGGCCAGCTGAGATGAATGAGCTTCATGTCACTGTGGAGTCTCCTGACGCGATCCACGTCCTCAACTGAGAGGGAGAACCCAAAGACCTGAGGAGGAGACACTTTTATGAGTGACATCACTCTCAGAAAACAGTCCTCCCCAGATCTCAATGGTATTTTAAATTGAGGCACGGCCATTCATTTTCTGCTTAGTTACCTCTTAACTAAGCACCCATTCACGTACATACACACCAACTAAAAGCAAGCCAAGATATAGGGGCAGCCAAATATACACACAAAATCAGATGATAGGGTTTGTGAAACAAAAGGAGAAAAGTGAATACGTTGTATGCAAATATGATTCATGATAATCAAAGATCGGGGATTAATTTTGTCGGTTGGAAGACTGCAAGCCAGGGAAAAAGACCAGAAAGGGAGAGTGGGGGGGTGTGAAAGAGTGGGTGAGAATGATTTAGTTAATAAAGTTAGAATAGTAAAGAGCTGAAGCTCTGCTATCCATAGAGGCAAGGCATGCTTGTGAGAAGCAGTGATGGTGAACACATGCTGCACCTGTCACTCCACACATGTGGGATCCCAGCTCACGTGTCTCCCATCATGCAACTTGCCAAATGCCTCCATGTCTTTCCCCTCCAGTTGGAACCCAAAGACCTAGGAGTGGGAGGAGCCAGGACCAGCAGGGGGGGAGGGGTGGAAGTTGAGAGGGCAAACATGGTGGTTTGATAGAAATGATACGTCCTTTTAGCTGGGGGCAGGACTCTGGACAGAATCCATTCTTGAGCTTGTGATGATCATTTGACATTTATTGAGTCTTAAAGTAACAGTACACCCAAATGTCCCTTTTCAGCCTTCAGACTCAAGTTGGCATTGATTACCCCCAAAACAATGGCGTTCTCTTAGAGCATATTTCAACTAAAAGTTGGTCGATTTGGGTGAACTGTCTTTTTAATATTAGATTGAGCTAGATCTACTTCAACACATGCTCAAACAGAACTCCACTAAAACATGCACACAATTCCCTTCTGTCTTGTAAAAAAAATCCAACTCACTTGACAGTTTTCCAGGATCCTCTCGTTTTTGGTGGACTTGGGAATGGTGACAACTCCATTCTGAGAGGGAAAGGGGACAAATCACACCGTTAAATAAAGATTTGCATATTCAGTGTCTTAATGTAAGTGTTTAACTATGACAGTGTAATAAGGAATATCTTTTTCATAAGAATGAGTATATGTCCACGGACGACACTGCACACTGCCCTTGCCCACCTGTAGAAGAGGAATGCATATGTGAGAATGCTGTTCATCGACTACAGCCCTGCTTTCAATACCATAGTTCCCTCTAAACTCACGGCCCTGGGACTGAACTCCTCCCTATGCAACTGGGGTCCTAGACTTCCTGACGGGCCACCCAGGTGGTGAAGGTAGGCAACCATGGGGCACTCTGTTCAAAACATTGACATCAGCAAACCGCTCGCCCACACAACGCTATAAACGAGGCCGGTTGGATGTACTACACTAAATAAAAAAAATAAAAAACATTGGAGGCAGCTTATGGTAAATAAATGAACACTCAATTCTCTGGACACAGCTCAATCAATCAAATGTATTTATAAAGCCCTTCTTACATCAGCTGATGTCACAAAGTGCTGTACAGAAACCCAGCCTAAAACCCCAAACAGCAAGCAATGCAGGTGTAGAAGCACGGTGGCTAGGAAAAACTCCATAGAAAGGCCACAAACTAGGAAGAAACCAGGCTATGAGGGGTGACCAGTCCTCTTCTGGCTGGTGGACATTCCTGCAGTTTTGCACACTCCCTCTCAAAACTTGAGACATCTGTGGCATTGTGTTGTATGACAACTTCACATTTTAGAGTGGCCTTATTGTCCCCAGCACAAGGTGTACCTGTGTAATGATCATACTGTTTAATCAGCATATTGATATGCCCACACCTGTCAGGTAAATGGGTTACCTTGGCAAAGAGAAATAAGTTTTTTCTGCATATGGAACATTTCTGGGATCTTTTATTTCAGCTCGTGGAACATGGGACCAACACTTTACATGTTGAGTTTATGTTTTTGTTCAGTGTAACTGATGGGATACACAAGCTACATTCCTTGCCAAATGAGGACTCCAAATGGACTGGTTGATTGAACATAGAGAGGTTCCAAACTGAAAATATGCTAAAACAGTTTGCTAAAGACATACATATTTTCATCAGAATCTGGGCCTACTCACCAAGTAGATGATTTTGTGGCTGTAATTCATCACCATGCGGTATTCAAATGTGGAATTGTCCATTTAGAAAGAACAGGCAGGAAACTAAATCAAACATCTGTATATTGAAAAGAAGACTGATTTTGGTTTATAACCAAAATCATTTTTGTTTTATTTCAACTCGCCAAATTGAGCCCCCCTGTATTCTCTTTGAGAATAACTGTTTTAGACCTGAGATGCGTGTCACTTCAGACGGGCAACTTTTTATATGTTGGGAAATTATTCTGTTCCATTTTATTCTGTTATATTACATCATGATTTTTTACTATAAAATAGGTGTCTTGACTGTGATAAGGGATGAGAGCGTCTTGTCTGTTAAATAAACAAAACTATACCATAACACAGCCATAGGTTTCTACAACTGCCACCGCTGAGGATACTGCCTTTATTGAGATTCTTTTCCACGATATAATGTAGCCAGTTGATATTACGCTTTCAATAAATCAATATTTTTATTTTATTGGCAATATTTATGGACAATTTAACAATTAGGATTTGTTATATATCGTTGTCCCCCGGTGTCTAGCTAGCTAAAATTGTCCCTTTCCTAAATTAGCCATTGATGGAGATCGGAATTTGGCCTTGTGGTTTTACTTAATTCTCAGTGTTGGCCAAAGACGAGCACACTTGATTCAACTTAGGGTTGGGCTGTTGGGGCTACTGGAGGACCAGGGTTGGGCTGTTGGGGCTACTGGAGGACCAGGGTTGGGCTGTTGGGGCTACTGGAGGACCAGGGTTGGGCTGTTGGGGCTACTGGAGGACCAGGGTTGGGCTGTTGGGGCTACTGGAGGACCAGGGTTGGGCTGTTGGGGCTACTGGAGGACCAGGGATGGGCTGTTGGGGCTACTGGAGGACCAGGGATGGGCTGTTGGGGCTACTGGAGGAACAGGGATGGGCTGTTGGGGCTACTGGAGGAACAGGGATGGGCTGTTGGGGCTACTGGAGGACCAGGGATGGGCTGTTGGGGCTACTGGAGGACCAGGGATGGGCTGTTGGGGCTACTGGAGGACCAGGGATGGGCTGTTGGGGCTACTGGAGGACCAGGGATGGGCTGTTGGGGCTACTGGAGGACCAGGGATGGGCTGTTGGGGCTACTGGAGGACCAGGGTTGGGCTGTTGGGGCTAGTGGAGGACCAGGGTTGGGCTACTGGAGGACCAGGGTTGAGCTACTGGAGGACCAGGGTTGGGGCTACTGGAGGACCAGGGTTGGGGCTACTGGAGGACCAGGGTTGGGGCTACTGGAGGACCAGGGTTGGGGCTACTGGAGGACCAGGGTTGGGGCTACTGGAGGACCAGGGTTGGGGCTACTGGAGGACCAGGGTTGGGGCTACTGGAGGACCAGGGTTGGGGCTACTGGAGGACCAGGGTTGGGCTGTTGGGGCTACTGGAGGACCAGGGTTGGGCTACTGGAGGACCAGGGTTGGGCTACTGGAGGACCAGGGTTGGGGCTACTGGAGGACCAGGGTTGGGCTGTTGGGGCTACTGGAGGACCAGGGTTGGGCTGTTGGGGCTACTGGAGGACCAGGGTTGGGCTACTGGAGGACCAGGGTTGGGGCTACTGGAGGACCAGGGTTGGGGCTACTGGAGGACCAGGGTTGGAGGACCAGGGTTGGGGCTACTGGAGGACCAGGGTTGGGGCTACTGGAGGACCAGGGTTGGGGCTACTGGAGGACCAGGGTTGGGGCTACTGGAGGACCAGGGTTGGGGCTACTGGAGGACCAGGGTTGGGGCTACTGGAGGACCAGGGTTGGGGCTACTGGAGGACCAGGGTTGGGGCTACTGGAGGACCAGGGTTGGGGCTACTGGAGGACCAGGGTTGGGGCTACTGGAGGACCAGGGTTGGGAGGACCAGGGTTGGGGCTACTGGAGGACCAGGGTTGGGGCTACTGGAGGACCAGGGTTGGGGCTACTGGAGGACCAGGGTTGGGCTGTTGGGGCTACTGGAGGACCAGGGATGGGCTGTTGGGGCTACTGGAGGACCAGGGATGGGCTGTTGGGGCTACTGGAGGACCAGGGATGGGCTGTTGGGGCTACTGGAGGACCAGGGATGGGCTGTTGGGGCTACTGGAGGACCAGGGATGGGCTGTTGGGGCTACTGGAGGACCAGGGATGGGCTGTTGGGGCTACTGGAGGACCAGGGATGGGCTGTTGGGGCTACTGGAGGACCAGGGATGGGCTGTTGGGGCTACTGGAGGACCAGGGATGGGCTGTTGGGGCTACTGGAGGACCAGGGATGGGCTGTTGGGGCTACTGGAGGACCAGGGATGGGCTGTTGGGGCTACTGGAGGACCAGGGATGGGCTGTTGGGGCTACTGGAGGACCAGGGATGGGCTGTTGGGGCTACTGGAGGACCAGGGATGGGCTGTTGGGGCTACTGGAGGACCAGGGATGGGCTGTTGGGGCTACTGGAGGACCAGGGATGGGCTGTTGGGGCTACTGGAGGACCAGGGATGGGCTGTTGGGGCTACTGGAGGACCAGGGATGGGCTGTTGGGGCTACTGGAGGACCAGGGATGGGCTGTTGGGGCTACTGGAGGACCAGGGATGGGCTGTTGGGGCTACTGGAGGACCAGGGATGGGCTGTTGGGGCTACTGGAGGACCAGGGATGGGCTGTTGGGGCTACTGGAGGACCAGGGATGGGCTGTTGGGGCTACTGGAGGACCAGGGTTGGGCTGTTGGGGCTACTGGAGGACCAGGGTTGGGCTGTTGGGGCTACTGGAGGACCAGGGTTGGGCTGTTGGGGCTACTGGAGGACCAGGGTTGGGCTGTTGGGGCTACTGGAGGACCAGGGTTGGGCTGTTGGGGCTACTGGAGGACCAGGGTTGGGCTGTTGGGGCTACTGGAGGACCAGGGTTGGGCTGTTGGGGCTACTGGAGGACCAGGGATGGGCTGTTGGGGCTACTGGAGGACCAGGGTTGGGCTGTTGGGGCTACTGGAGGACCAGGGTTGGGCTGTTGGGGCTACTGGAGGACCAGGGTTGGGCTGTTGGGGCTACTGGAGGACCAGGGTTGGGCTGTTGGGGCTACTGGAGGACCAGGGTTGGGCTGTTGGGGCTACTGGAGGACCAGGGTTGGGCTGTTGGGGCTACTGGAGGACCAGGGTTGGGCTGTTGGGGCTACTGGAGGACCAGGGTTGGGCTGTTGGGGCTACTGGAGGACCAGGGTTTGTGAAACACTGCGTCTAGATCATGTAACTGTCTGTTACATGCAATGCGCGTCGTGGACTTCACTAGACAGAGGTTGCTATCAGGTTTTGGGATAAAACAAAAGGTGTGGTTGAATTTATTCTGCCACCGTCTTATTGTCTCGGCCTTGAGGCCTATATATCACGGTCGCAAGGCATACGAACAAACAGATAATAGAGCAAATGACGCAATTATCAAAACACACAGGTTGTGATATGGCTTTTTTTTTTATGGCTTGGCTTCCCCAGTGATTTTACCCAACGCACTGACACTGAATTCCCCTGATATCATATTGGTGTTGTGTGTAGATCAGTGACACAAAATCTAAATGTAATAAATGTTGAATTCAGGCTGTAACCCACTGTAGGTAGGCATCAGGAGAGATGGGGGTACCTGTACGCTCCACCGGATGCAGATCTGAGAGGGCGTGCGGGCGTACTTGTGTGCCAGCTGGAGGATGGTGGGGTGGCTGAGAGCTTGACCCTTGGCCAGGGGGCAATAGCCCTCGAACACGATGCCCTCCTGGCGACAGTACTCCACCAACTCCTCTGGCTGCTGGAACGGGTGGTACTCCACCTGAGAGGTGGGAAAGGGACATCACTCGGTCTGTCCTTTCCTGTCGCTTATAACTGGAGGGCCAATGTAGGTAATAGGTCATGTCCCACAAACACACTGGCTGCATTTCCATTCCAAATATCAATCGCCTACCCTCCGCCCTCATTCAGTCCCCGTCACGGATCTAAGATGACTAGTTGGTCACTGGACAGGAAGCTACAACTCGTTTTATCCATGTTGCAATCACCCCTTCAGATCCTTCAGGGAGTGAACTAGGCCAGGAAAGACTGTGGAATGAAACGCAGCCCAATGCATCACTCACCTGGTTGACGTGAGGCACCACACTACAGTCCTCCTTCAGCTCCTTCAGATGGGAGACGAGGAAGTTACTCACGCCGATGGCACGACACACGCCTGCCCCGCATTCACCGAGACAGAGACAGAGGGCTCTAGATAAGAGACCTATGCAGAATCCTATAGGCTTATAGCACGGAGTGTGACTAAGAAATACTTTTCTGTGTCACCTTCATTATACAGCTCCTCCAAGGCCCTCCAGGTCTCCACCCTGACCTCCCTATTGGACCTTCCTGGGACCATGGCATCTGGCCAGTGCATCAGGTACAAATCTGAGAGAGGTGGTGAGAGGTTGTGAGAGGGGGGTAGTGGGAAAGGGTGAGAGACAGAGGGAGTGAGCGAGCGGGGAGGGAAAGGGAAAAAAGGATTGATACAATTAGAGGGAGAGCAAGGAGTCAGTAGACATTCCACCACACCAAGGAGAGGTTGACATTCCACCACACCAAGGAGACTGTAGACATTACACCACACCAAGGAGACATTCCACCACACCAAGGAGACGGTAGACATTCCACCACACCAAGGAGACGTAGACATTCCACCACACCAAGGAGACGGTAGACATTCCACCACACCAAGGAGACGTAGACATTCCACCACACCAAGGAGACGGTAGACATTCCACCACACCAAGGAGACGGTAGACATTCCACCACACCAAGGAGACGGTAGACATTCCACCACACCAAGGAGACGGTAGACATTCCACCACACCAAGGAGACGTAGACATTCCACCACACCAAGGAGACTGTAGACATTCCACCACACCAAGGAGTCGGTAGACATTCCACCACACCAAGGAGACGGTAGACATTCCACCACACCAAGGAGACGGTAGACATTCCACCACACCAAGGAGACGGTAGACATTCCACCACACCAAGGAAACGGTAGACATTCCACCACACCAAGGAGACGTAGACATTCCACCACACCAAGGAGACTGTAGACATTCCACCACACCAAGGAGTCGGTAGACATTCCACCACACCAAGGAGACGGTAGACATTCCACCACACCAAGGAGACTGTAGACATTCCACCACAACAAGGAGACGGTAGACATTCCACCACACCAAGGAGACTGTAGACATTCCACCACACCAAGGAGATGGTAGACATTCCACCACACCAAGGAGACTGTAGACATTCCACCACACCAAGGAGACGGTAGACATTCCACCACACCAAGGAGACGGTAGACATTCCACCACACCAAGGAGACGGTAGACATTCCACCACACCGAGGAGACGGTAGACATTCCACCACACCAAGGAGACTGTAGACATTCCACCACACCAAGGAGACTGAGACTTCCACCACACTAAGTAGACATTCCACCACACCAAGGAGACGAGACATTCCACCACACCAAGGAGACAGTAGACATTCCACCACACCAAGGAGACGTAGACATTCCACCACACCAAGGAGACGACATTCCACCACATTCCACCACACCAAGGAGACGGTAGACATTCCACCACACCAAGGAGACGGTAGACATTCCACCACACCAAGACGGTGAGTTCCACCACACCGAGGAGACTAGACATTCCACCACACTAAGGAGTCAGTAGACATTCCACCACACCAAGGAGACATAGACATTCCACCACACCAAGGAGACGGTAGACATTCCACCACACCAAGGAGTCAGTAGACATTCCACCACACCAAGGAGACGGTAGACATTCCACCACACCAAGGAGAGGTTGACATTCCACCACACCAAGGAGACGGTAGACATTCCACCACACCAAGGAGTCAGTAGACATTCCACCACACCAAGGAGACGGTAGACATTCCACCACACCAAGGAGAGGTTGACATTCCACCACACCAAGGAGACGGTAGACATTCCACCAAGGTGGGTGAGAGTAAAAAAAGAGGAAAGCATTTGTTTTTTTATTACCTATAGTGGAAGAGCTTTGGTATGAGTAGGAGGAGATCATCTTGTTGTGGACGTTGTCTCTTAGAAATGAGAACCGGTTTTCAATTGACCAGGTTCAATAAAGTCTGAATAGGTTTCCCTTATCTATTATTTCAAAAGGACGGAATACTTTTTATCCATCAGATAAGTAAAAAGTACTCAGACCATATTGTCTTGAGCCTTACCAAGGTATTCCACCCCTAGGCGGGAACACGAGTCGCGGCAGGCCTTTTTGGCAGCGGTATAGCCGTATTCTCCGGGCCACAGTTTGGTTGTAAGCCATAGGTCTTGCCGCGGTACTCCGCTCTCTTGCACGGCTATACTCAGCTGCTCCTCACAGCCGTAACGCTTCGCTGTGTCGATGTGCCGCACGCCACACTCGCGGAGTGCATACAACACGGCGTCATGTGAATACCCGCCGTCATGCGATGTTCCTTGGGAAGAAAAGAAAGATTCATCACTTTCCCTGATTTAGAATTTCTGGTATGAATTTCAAACTTTCCCTGATTTAGAATTACTGGTATGAATTTCAAACTTCTTCCTTTCAATGGGGCCATCTCAATAATCTGAGGTGTTTCACTCTCCTTAGAATCTTCTCCTTCATCTGCACTCCTATAACAACATAAAATGATAGCAATTTGGAGGATTGGCCTACCAATCCACAGAGCAGAAAAATGACAGGGGAATCAGAGAGGATGCCTCTGTGGACTACTGATACTGTGTCTCTTCATTCACACTGATGACTGGTCTACTGGTCCTTTTGGTTAGCCACTATTGAGAAGCCCACTACTTTCACACTGGTCTGTGGTGTTCTCATGTTCAGTTCAAAAGTTCGAGGTTGTGTTCTTGATGGAATTCATGCTAGAACAGTCAGTCCTCTATGTAGACTAGTTTGACACAATGTGGCGATGTTTCAGCAGAAATTCATCCGAGTAATTCCATACGGTGTGTGTATGTGTATATATATATATATATATATAAAAGATAAATGTAAAGGTATTTGCATAAGGTGACGATTTTGCAACAATGTTTACTACTGTGCTCAGGATGAGTCAAACATTGTTGCAAAACCGTCACCTTATGCAAATACCTTTACATTTCTCGTTAAAAGGTGGCACGTTATGTAAAATAAAGGAAGCTTTGAACATTATCATCGATTTGTTTGTTTTTTTATCTTACCCAGTCCAAGAATTGGAATTTGCAGGCCATTGGAAAGAGAAACTTTGGGACATTTCGTTACAATAGAATTCATGTTTGTTCAACTGTGACTTGTAAAACCAACTAATGCGTTTTATTATGTTCAATAGGACGTTTCCAGGGTGCCGCTAGTATCCAATTTTCCAAATACGTCGTAAAACTAAATCGTAAAACTAAAAGCCTTGTGGCGAAAACCCTCGCCATAAAGCAGTACAGTTGTGCGTCATTGTAGTTTTCCTGACTTTCCCGAATTTGCCTACAAATACTTTCTTGCAAGTCTACGTTGCGTCTGCGTAAATCATCAGAACTCTGGGTAGAATAGGAAAAGAGGGAGAAAACAACTAAAGTAGATTCATTAATTGTTTTGGAATGTGCGTTATAAGGATACAACAATGAGGTAGGTAGCTTAGTGTTTTTCCTCACTGTTGTACTGTTAAGTGGCCTAGTCTATTGTAGGCCGAGGTTTGTAACCCATTTTCATTAGGCTACTTTAAAAGTCACTAACGCCGTTAAAGTACAGTTTAATCAAGTTTACTTTTTGCTGATGCCATAGCCTAATAGGCCCAATCAAATTAATTTTGCATATGCATGCGCGCAACATGTTGTCGTCGATTATTATCATGGAGGGTGTTGTGATTGGAATGTCGTGGTTTACAATGTATGCGCTTGACAAATAGTCCATCTTTTTAAAAAGCCTATTCTGTGAAATAGTTTCTTAGTGCCCAAGCCTAGTCTGTAAAATATGGCTCCTACAATCGACCCCTAGCTCCTGCACCCTAAACACTGAAGGTCTGTGATCTGTGTGGATTAGCAATATGGCGAAAATCCCCCCTGATTTATTACAGAGGGCAAGGTAGACCTATTTCCATATTGTTTATGTCTTATCTAATCATCTCACATCTCCACAAGTGCATAGGGAGTATGGGCTAGGGGTTGATTTGGGAATCAGTATATATGTCCATTGTTGTCTTTCTCCTGAGTGCAGAGTCCTTCTCCGTGGCTGCAAAGGCCTTCGGCGGTCCTATCTCGTTGCTCCCATACTACTCCTTCTCTTGGTCGGTGCTGCCTTGACTGCCCTCCTCCCTTCCATCGAGGACCGGGGCCATGTCGGGGCCATGGGAGCCCTTCGCCATAGAGCCACCGCCGGCAGCAATGCCAACGCCATTCCCGGGCGCCACACGGAAGAGGAGGACGCCACCGCATTTACCATAGTCATACAGACGTATAACCGCACCGACGTCCTGCTGAAACTGCTCAACCATTACCAGGCGGTGCCACACCTGCGGCGGGTCATCATCGTGTGGAACAACATTGGGGAGCGGACCCCCCAAGAGCTCTGGGACACCCTGGGGCCCCATCCCATCCCCGTGGTGTTCAAAGAGCAGAGCGTCAACCGCATGCGCAACCGCCTGCAACCATTTGCTGAGATCGATACCGACGGTGAGGTGTGTGTGTGTGTGTGTGTGTGTGTGTGTGTAGGTGAGGTGAGTGAGTGGGTCAGACAGAGATGGCATTAAGGTGGCTTTCCAAAGTGTCTACCTCACTTAGCCGTTCAACCGAAGATAGATACTGACTGTGAGGTGTTGAGTGTGAAAGAGACACAGACAGACCAGTGGAGGCTGCTTAGGGGAGGACCACTAATAATAATGACATCAAACACATTGAGGACGTGGTTTCCATGTGGTTGATACCATTCCATTGACTCCATTCCAGCCATTATTATGGCTGTCCTTTCCTTCAGCAGCCTCCACTGAGACACAGACTGACACACACTCTCCTTGTCTCCTTTCCTCGTCTCCTTTCCTTGTCTCCTTTACTCAGCTACGTCGCAAAATTGGCCAGTCGAGTATACAGGCACTTCAACGCTGTGTATTGGAAGTATTTCATCATTTAATGGTAATACTCTGTGTTCAACTTCTCTCCTCAGCTGTGTTGATGCTGGATGATGACACGTTGGTCAGCGTTCCAGATATCAGTTTTGCCTTCTCTGTGTGGAAGGTATGTACTTCCAACAATACTCATTGAAATCAAATGTTATTAGTCACGTGCCGAATACAACCTTCCAGTGAAATGTTTACTTACAAGCCCCTAACCAACAATGCATTTAAAAAAAAAATATGAATAGAAATAAAAGTAACAAGTAATTTAAAGAGAAACCGTAAAAACAATAGCGTAACTATATACAGTGGGGTACCGGTGCAGAGTCAATGTGCGGGGGCACCGATTAGTTGAGGTAATTGACGTAATATGTAAATGTAGAGTTATTAAAGTGAATATGCATAGATAATAACAGAGAGTAGCAGTGGTGTAAAAGGGGGGGGGGGGGCAATGCAAATAGTCTGGGTAGCCATTTGACTAAATGTTCAGGAGTCTTATGGCTTGGGGGTAGAAGCTTTTTAGAAGCCTCTTGGACCTAGACTTGGCGCTCTGGTACCGCTTACCATGCGATAGCAGAGAGAACAGTCTATGACTAGGGTGGCTGGAGTCTTTGACATTTTTTAGGCCATCCTCTGACACCGCCTGGTAAAGAGGTCCTGGATGGCAGGAAGCTTGGCCCCTGTGATGTACTGGGCTGTACGCACTACCCTCTGTAGTGCCTTGTGGTCGGAGGCCGAGCAGTTGCCATACCAGGCAGTGATGCAACCAGTCTGGATGCTCTCGATCACGCAGCTGTAGAACCTTTGGAGGATCTGAGGACCCAAATCTTTTCAGACTCCTGAGGGGAATAGGTTTTGTCGTGCTCTCTACTACATAATAGCTTATACTGTATTACTATTGGAATGTTCCTCAATGTTGTCCCCTACTCTCATCCTCCAACAGCAATTCCCAGATCAGATAGTTGGATTTGTCCCCCGTAAACACGTTACCACGGTGACAGGGGTCTACAGCTACGGCAGCTTTGAACTCCAGGACCCAGAGATGGGAGGAGGTGACAGGTACAGTGTCTTCAAAGTATTCACACCCCTTGACTTTTTCCACATGTTCTTGTGTTGCAGCTTGAATTTAAAATGTATTAAATTGAGATTTTGTGTCACTGCCCTACACACAATAGCCCATATTGTCAAAATGGAATTATGTTTTTAGACATTTTTACTAATTAATTAAGGAAAAGCTGACATATTTTGCATCAATAAGTATTGAACCCCTTTGTTATGGCAAGCCTAAATAAGTTCAGGAGTAAAAATGTGACTCACTCTGTGTTCAATAATAGTGTTTAACATAATTTTGAATGACTACCTCACCTCTGTACCCCACACATACAATTATCTGTAAGGTTCCTCAGTCGAGCAGTGAATTTCAAACACAGATTTAACCACAAAGATCCTGCCTTGCAAAGAATGGCACCTACCTATTGATATAAAAAGCAGACATTGAATATCCCTTTTGAGCATGGTGAAGTTCTTAATTACACTTTGGATGGTGTACCAATACACCCAGTCAGTACAAATATACAGGTGTCCTTCCTGACTCAGTTGCCGGAGAGGAAATAAACCACTCAGGGATTTCCCCATGAGACCAGTGGTGAATTTTAAAACCGTTAGAGTTTAATAGCTGTGGTAGGGGAAAACTGAGGATGGATAAACATTGTGGTTACTCCACAATACTAACCTAAATGACCGAAGGAAACCTGTACAGAATACAAATATTCCAAAACATGCATCCTGTTTGCAATAAGGCACTAAAGTAAAACTGCAAAAAATGTGGAAAAGAAATGAACTTTTTGTCCTGAATACAAAGTGTTTTGTTGGGGCAAATCCAGCACAACACATCACTGAGTACCACTCCATATTTGCAAGCATGGTGGTGGCTGCATCATGTTATGGGTATGCTTGTCATCGGCAAGGACTACGGAGTTGTTTTATGATAAAAAGAAACAGAATAGATCTAAGCACAGGTAAAATCCTAGAGGAAAACCTGGTTCAGTCTTCTTTCCACCAGAAACTGGGAGACAAATTCACCTTTTGGTAAGGACCATAACCTAAAACACAAGGCCAAATATACACTGGAGTTGCTTACCAAGACTACATTAAATGTTCCTGAGTGGCCAACTGTAGTTAAAGTTTTGATTGAAATCTACTTGAAAGTCTATGGCAAGACTTAAACGGTTGTCTAGCAATGATCAACAATCAATTTGAAAGAGCTTGAAGAATTTTGAAAAGAATAATGGGCAAATATTGCACAATTCAGGTGTGCAAAGTTCTTAGACTTATCCAGAAATAAGCACAGTTGTTATCACTGCCAAAGGTGATTCAGGGGTGTGAATACTTTTTTCAATAAATTAGCAAAAATGTCTAAAAACATATTTTCACTTTGTCATTATGGGGTATTGGGTGTAGATGGGTGAGAGAGAGAGAACATCTATGTAATCCATGTTGAATTCAGGCTGTAACACACTAAATCTGGGTCAAGGGGTGTGAATACTTTCTGAAGACACTATAACTGCATAACTATAACTATAGAAATTTGCCATATCGAGACACTGAAGGCCTAGATGTAGACGTTGTTGCTCTAAATCATGTTCATCTGTGTCTTGCGCCCTGATGCATTTTTTTTTTAAACAATCTGAATGTGGGCCCTGCTTTCCAAACTGCTGCAGGTACTCCATGGTCCTGATCGGCGCCGCCTTCTTCCACAACCGCTACCTGCAGCTCTTCCAGGAGCAGCCGCCCGAAGTGCACGCCCTGGTGGATGACACGCAGAACTGCGACGACATCGCCGTGAACTTCGTCGTGGCAGCGGAGCTACGGCGAGGTTCTGGGGCCATAAAAAGTAGACCCTCTGGCATCTTTGTGAAGCCCGTGGATATGCGCAATCTGGAGAGGGACGCCAGCAGCGGGTACCTAGGCATGTGGCACCGTCCCGAACACCTGCTCCAGCGCTCCTACTGCCTGAACCGGCTGGCACAGATCTACGGCGCAATGCCCCTGAGGTACTCTAACATGATGCTGTGTCAGTTTGGCTTCCCAAGCTATGCCAACCACAAGGGCAGGGGCTGACTGGCACAGGGAGGCACGGACTGGCATTGACAGGTGTCGAACACAGCAGGCATTCAGGTAGGTCAATGTACAGGTGTTGGGATGTGATAGGGCAAGGGGATGAGGATTTGATCAGTGTTTTGGGTGAGGAAACAGAGTAGATTGCATGCCAAGGTTAATGGAATAGAATAGCGGGGTTAATACTGAAGTTAGTATTGTAAAGCTGAATTGAAGTATGCAGGATTGTGTAACACAAAGCGTTAAGAGGAGTAACACTTACTGTAAAATGTGAGGATTTTGCCTGGGTAATTGTTCGGTTTTTGGGATACCCTAAAGTAAGGTTCTCATTCCGTTGTCTTTTTGTAGGAGAGCGAAGGGATCCCTTATTATGACCTCATCGGGACTAGATCTCTGAGACGGTGACCTCCAGGACCAAACACTGACAACATGGCAGATGGTCCAACAAGCGGGGCCTTACTAAAGATGGACTCTGTACGCTAATCCTGTTCTTGACAATCTGACAGACAAGATATCAGTATTAAACCAGAGGACTTTTGCTGTTGCCAAAATCATAGGATATTACGTGGCTGTAGATAGATAGACTTTAGGTAGTGCAATGGCTTGTACTGCCAGCTGATGTCAGCATTGCAAAATGCACATTGTACTGTAACTGTTCAAAAGTCCAATTGTACTTTTGCCTTACTTTGTGTCAGTACTTGCACTCCCATGACAGACTTAACTTGTCAGGTATTCAGATGTGGATTTGATAAATTATTAAATGTGATGAGAGACACATACACAGGTGCTCCTCATACAATCACAAGACGACTGAGAATATTCCTTTGATTCTGAGATGCATAGCATTGGAAGGTCAAGTGAACATTTTTTATTTTTTTAATCTACTGGTTTAAACATTATTATGACGTCATGACTAGAATAATGGATGCTTTCTGCTCTTGCTGGGCTCAAACTTTGCAGTGTTAAACGGTACTTACTGGAATTATGTGAATGTTACGCTGCCTTTGTTCTGGTGAGAACTGGTGCTGTTTCTGGCGATCGCCTCCCTGACATGACTGTTTCAGGGTGAATATCTACAGGACTTGTAAGCAAGTATCCTCTCTCTTTTACCATTTCTGTTGCATTAAAGAGCCTTAATGCATTGAAAAAAGGCTGTCCCTTCAAACTGTTTGTCCTTCGATCAGATTTCATATTATCTCCCTTAAAATGGTTTGTCTGCCAAAATAATCTACTATATTGTGCATCTCAAACTGAAAAACAATGTTTCTTTTCTACATGACATGTAGACCACTGGAACATTTATTCTCTCATTGATTTGTTTTTGTTGTTTTGTTTGTGATTTTGGCTTTGTTTGCATATGCTGTTGGTAGAGCTTTGTTGCAAATCATTTGTTGCACAGCATACTAAGCCCAAACAATTAAAGGTTTTAATATGCATTTTGTATTTATTTTTTTATGTTATAAAATAAAAGGGTTTATGTCAGCATATGGACTATTATGTTAGACAACCGGCCGGTTGTCTATCTGAACATTCTCTTACATTGCACTCCTTTTGAACAGGCTATGATTCTGATTAGATAGATTACTGACCATTTCAAATCCCACCGTACCTTCTCCACTATGCAATCTGGTTTCAGAGCTGATCATGGGTGCACCTCAGCCACGCTCAAGGTTCTAAACGACATCATAACCGCCATCGATAAAAGACAATACTGTGCAGCCGTATTCATCGACCTGGCCAAGGCTTTCGACTCTGTCAATCACCGCATTCTTATTGGCAGACTCGACAGCCTTGGTTTCTCAAATGATTGCCTCGACTGGTTTACCAACTACTTCTCTGATAGAGTTCAGTGTGTCAAATCGGAGGTCCTGTTGTCCGGACCTCTGACAGTCTCTATGGGTGTACCACAGGGTTAAATTCTCGGGCCGACTCTCTTTTCTGTATACATCAATGATGTTGCTCTTGCTGCTGGTGATTCTCTGATCCACCTCTACGCAGACGACACCATTCTGTATACTTCTGGCCCCTCCTTGGACACTGTGTTATAGCTAACCTCCAGACAAGCTTCAATGCCATTACAACTCTCCTTCCATGGCCTCCAACTGCTCTTAAACGCAAGTAAAACTAAATGCATGCTATTCAATCGATCACGGCTCGCCCGTCCAGCATCACTACTATGGACGGCTCTGACTTCGAATACGTGGACAACAACAAATACCTAGGTGTCTGGTTAGACTGTAAACTCTCCTTCCAGACTCACATTAAGCATCTCCAACCATCTCTCCAGCACCAGCTGTCAGAGCAGCTTACAGATCACTGCACCTGTACATAGCTCATCTGTAAACAGCCCATCTATCTACCTACCTCATCCCCATACTGGTATTTATTTATTTTGCTCCTTTGCACCCCAGTATCTCTACCTGCACATTCATCTTCTGCCGATCTACCATTCCAGTGTTTAATTGCTATATTGTAATTACTTCGCCACCAAGGCCTATTTATTTCCTTATCTTACCTCATTTACACTCACTGTATATAGACGTTTTGTTTTCTTTTGTTCTACTGTATTATTGACTGTATGTTTTGTTTATTCCATGCGTAACTCTGTGTTGTTGTATGTGTCGAATTGCTACGCTTTATCTTGGCCAGGTCGCAGTTGCAAATGAGAACTTGTTCTCAACTAGCCTACCTGGTTAAATAAAGGTGAAATAAATCTAGTTTGTTGTTGATGTGGACACCAAGGAATTTGTAGCTCTCCTCTCAACCTGCTCCACTACAGCCCTGTCGATGAGAATGGGGATGTGCTCGGTGCTTCTTTTCCTGTAGTCCACAGTCATCTCCTTAGTCTTGGTTATGTTGAGGGATAGGTTGTTATTCTGGCACCACCCGGTCAGGTCTCTGACCTCCTCCCTATAGGCTGTCTCGTCGTTGTCGGTGATCAGGCCTACCACTGTTGTGTCGTCAGCAAACTTAATGATGGTGTTGGAGTCGTGCCTGGCCATGCAGTTGTGGGTGAACAGGGAGTACAGACTGAGCATGCACCCCTGGGGAGCTCCAGTGTTGAGGATCAGCGTGGCAGATGTGTTGCTACCTACCCTCACCACCTGGGGGCGGCCCGTCAGGAAGTCCAGGATCCAGTTGCAGAGGGAGGTGTTTAGTCCCAGGTTCCTTAGCTTGGTGATGAGTTTTGAGGATACTATTGTGTTGAACGCTGAGCTGTCGTCAATGAACAGTATTCTCACATAGGTGTTATTTTTGTCCAGGTGGGAAAGGGCAGTGTGGAGTGCAATAGAGATTGCGTCATCTGTGGATCTGTTTGGGCGGTATGCAAATTGGAGTGGGTCTAGGGTTTCTGGGATAATGGTGTTGATGTGAGCCATGACCAGCCTTTCAAAGCACTTCATGGCTACGAATGTGAGTGCTTCGGGTCTGTAGTCATTTAGGCAGGTTGCCTTTGTGTTCTTGGGCACAGTGACTATGGTGGTTTGTTTGAAGCATGTGGGTATTACAGATACTATCAGGGACATGTTGAACATGTCAGTGAAGACACCTGCCAGTTGGTCAGCACATGCCCGGAGCACACGTCCTGGTAATCCATCTGGCCCCATAGCCTTGTGTATGTTGACCTGTTTAAAGGTCTTACTCACGTCGGCTACGGAGAGCGTGATCACACAGTCGTCCGGAACAGCTGATGCTCTCGTGCATGCCTCAGTGTTGCTTGCCTCGAAGCGAACATAGAAGTGATTTAGCTCGTCTGGTAGGCTCGTGTCACTGGGCAGCTTGCGGCAACTCGCGGCTGTGCTTCCCTTTGTAGATGATGCGCTGTCAGCCACTGACTTGTCACTCGCCACCATTCACCGCTGTCATCAATTGGACTAATGCTAGCGACAAGATCTGACTGAGCTCAATTGTCATGAAACACATATACAGCGATGAGTTTCTCTGTTTCACACACACTCATAACGAGGAGCGCCCACAATGTGTGTGGAAGTGCTTAGTAATGAATCTCGCAAAACGAACAAATTTAATAAAACAACACGTCCTGACCAAACAACCCACAGCATGATGGTAAACCCAGGAAGTTCTTTCAGAACAGGGCAGAATGTTTCAGGAAACAGTGCCTTGACAGTGGAAAAAGAAATCCGCTAGCAAAACATTGTTGTCATTATATAACAGGTGATGATCAGCAGAAATAAGGGAGTACTAACTCTCATAGTAGATGTGAGTTTCTCTTTCAAACAATCCCCTGGCTTTGTACACAGCTAATAGCTAACGTTAGTCAAAGCAAGCAAGCTACTGATAGTGCAACCCTAAGTAACTACAGATGAAGGTGAGCAATGATCAGGCCCACTGTACATTTTACTGTAGAAATGATTGTTGAAAACTAGTCTCGATTGGAACTGTTGCTGTTAAAATACAATAATAATTGTTATTCTGAACTGGAATAAACTGATTGAAGCAAGGTGCTTTTTGAGGTAAACCCACATAGTTCTGGGTTGTTCATCTGCAGCAGGAAGCGGTCTCCTGCCTGACTGAGAACCCACTCACACAGTTCTGGGTTGTTCATCTACAACAGGAAGCGGTCTCCTGCCTGACTGAGAACCCACTCACACAGTTCTGGGTTGTTCATCTACAACAGGAAGCGGTCTCCTGCCTGACTGAGAACCCACTCACATAGTTCTGGGTTGTTCATCTACAACAGGAAGCGGTCTCCTGCCTGACTGAGAACACACTCACATAGTTCTGGGTTGTTCATCTACAACAGGAAGCGGTCTCCTGCCTGACTGAGAACCCACTCACATAGTTCTGGGTTGTTCATCTACAACAGGAAGTGGTCTCCTGCCTGACTGAGAACCCACTCACACAGTTCTGGGTTGTTCATCTGCAACAGGAAGCAGTCTCCTGCCTGACTGAGAAAGCAGTAGATGTTCTGGTCCAGTTTGGCACCACATACCTATGCGAGTCGGGGTTCTCAACTCTGACATACTTCAAAAACAAGTACAGAAACAGTTTCAAGGCTGAGCATCACCTCAGTGTTACACTGTTAAAACAGAGACCAGAATAGACATGTTGCTGTTAAAATACAATGCATATTTTTTCTATTCTGAACTGGAATAAATGGATTGATCACTTCACACAGATATAGACCAGAAAAGGACAGCATGTGTGTTCTGTTATTCATCTGTGTGATGTGATCAATCAGCAACAGTTCCAACCCATACAGATATGTAAGTGTTTTAATGGGGGAAAATAACATTCACAGATATTTATATGGATATTTAATTTCATTATTTGTTTTTGTCTATATTACATTTGTTTTAGGCATAAGGGCAATGAAATGTACCGATATGTATGTATAGTTGCATATTTTCCTAAGCTTGGGTCCCAGGAAAACACAGAATTTCTCATTTGGGTCCCAGGAAAACACAGAATTTCTCATTTGAGTCCCAGGAAAACACAGAATTTCTCATTGGGGTCCCAGGATGAAAAAGTTGAAGAACACCTGGTCTAATGGATCCAAGGCTGAATAATCAAACAAAATGCTGGTTCCGTTTTGTTTTCTCTTTGCCCCATACTTCAACACATTCTGGAAATTCCCAGGCCTAAATTCATCATTTTAGTTCAGACCTTTTAAGATTGTAATCATCATTTCATCTCTGGGTTGAGGCACATCTGAGGAAATTGAAACATATAACAAACCCCACTCCCTGGAACTTCCAATAGACCAGGGTCATTGGGGCACACATGGAAAAACATGTTGTAATGGAAAACTAAAATGAGCATTTCATATTAGACAAGTCCAACTAGCCCCTTCCTGTTCTAGTCTGTTTTTTTTATTGATTGGTGCATAATGAAAACGAACCAACCAACTTCAGAATCCATCTTTGCATTACTGTTGCACAATGCAGCCCGTATCGTCCCTCATGTTACCTAGGTTTGATACCATTTGGTTGCTAACAGTAGGGGGCCGCTTAGAAAAACAACTTTTTATGTTATCTTTGTCGCCCATATTGCACGGTTTACAAAAGAGTGTGTGTATTGGCAGGGAAGTTGTCATTTTCAAGGGGAACTTACAAAAAGGAAGAGACACAATGTGCCTGTAATAGACTAGATTAGACTACCTCTCTCTCCAGTTGGTTTATGACCCGTTTGAATTCTATCCAGTAGAGGAAGGAAGTTCTAAACCACTGTATGAAGTTACTTGTGTATTGAAAGATTTAATCATAATATCAGAACGACAATGTGATGAACATCGCAGTTTTGACCCCAAAAATAAATGTTCCTCTCACGAAAGACACGGGTTAGGTTTTGCAAATGATAATTTTTTATCTAAACTGATGCCTCTACACATGTATTATACACAATCACCCTAACACACAAACATCCTGACACACAGATCTACAGGTCACCGCAAAGACATGTGATTACTTCTGACGGGAGGACATACCTTATTAACTGTGAAGAGGGGCTAACCAACACTTGTTCATCACTGGAGATGGTAAACAAACAAACCCCTTCACAGACTGCACAGTGCTTCTTAGATGAGAACTCAGCAAATACAAAAAGGGCATTACTTAGCTGTTTCCTTAAAAAAAAAAAACTGTCATTGTCACCTTTTAACCTGTTTGTGCCCTGAGAAGACGTGCGTAAGAACATCCCATGACTCAACGTGTGTCAAAGTATTTGGACATTAGGCATCTGGTCTAAGGCTGTAGGTGGAAATATGTCTCTACTTTGATCCGTATATGTGACCTATGACCCGAGGATGGCGATGAGGTCAACCTGACTATTAATCTCTAGACCCGGACGAGAAGTGTTACTGATAGTGGGATGCATGGTGTCCCCCGCTACATCATCATTACCCACAACATTTTCCCTACTACACTGAGCAACAATATAAACACAATATGTATAGTGTTGGTTTTATGAGCTGAAATAAAAGATCCCAGAAATGTTCCATACACACAAAAAGCTTCTCAAATGTTGTGCACAAATTTGTTTACCTCCCTGTTAGTGAGCATTTGTCCTTTACCAAGATAATCCATCCACCTTACAGGTGTGGCATATCAAGAAGCTCATTAAACAGCATGATCATTACACAGGTGCACCTTGTGTTGGAGACAAAGGCCACTCTAAAATGGTCCGTTTTGTCACGAAACACAATGCCACAGATGTCTCAAGTTTTGAGGGAGTGTGAAATTGGCATGCTGACTGCAGGGATGTCCACCAGAGCTGTTGGCAGATAATTCAATGTTAATCTCTACCATAAGCCGCCTCCAATGTCATTTTAGAGAATATGGCAGTACGTCCAACCGACCTCAAAAACGCAGACCACATGTAACCACACCAGCCCAGGACCTCCTCAACCACAGACCACATGTAACCACACCGGCCCAGGACCTCCTCAACCACAGACCACATGTAACCACACCAGCCCAGGACCTCCTCAACCACAGACCACATGTAACCACACCAGCCCAGGACCTCCTCAACCACAGACCACATGTAACCACACCAGCCCAGGACCTCCTCAACCACAGACCACATGTAACCACACCAGCCCAGGACCTCCTCAACCACAGACCACATGTAACCTCACCGGCCCAGGACCTCCTCAACCACAGACCACATGTAACCACACCAGCCCAGGACCTCCTCAACCACAGACCACATGTAACCACACCGGCCCAGGACCTCCTCAACCACAGACCACATGTAACCACACCGGCCCAGGACCTCCTCAACCACAGACCACATGTAACCACACCGGCCCAGGACCTTCACATCTGACTTCTTCACCTGTGGGATCATCTGAGTCCAGCCACCCGGACAGTTGATGAAACTGAGGAGTATTTCTGTCTGTAATAAAGCCCTTTTGTGGAGAAAAACTCATTCTGACTGGCTGGTCCTGGCTCCTCAGTGGTTGGGCCTATGCCCTACCAGGCCCATCCATGAGTGTGCCCCTGCCCATTCATGTGAAATCCATAGATTAGGGCCTAATTTATTTGTCAATTTAATGACTAACTCAAAAATATAACAGAAGCATCTAATGTATACTGAACAAAAAGAAAACGCAATCATTTCGATTTCACTGTTTGTCCCCCTAAGATTTCCTCAGTTTTGTGTGTGTCTTTTCACAGATTTGGCTGAAAGCTTTTAAAGGGGAAGACAACCAGAGATCATTTGGGACTGGTGTCTGTAAGCACAATGAACTCCAAACTCCTCCTCCCATTGACTGAGCCCTTGGGACAAATATGGTATTGTACTTATGTTTTTTTTTTCTCAACAAACACAGTCTCAAATGGAAGATTAGTCTCACACTTCCCAGAAGAGTATGTGGAACATGGGTGTTTGTTTCTGAGATGGTTTCCTTGATACGGAGTGTTATATCCTCAGTCAAGTCTATTTGGTCTTTGTGTGTTTTGGAGGTATGCCTGTTGTTTCCTTGTTTCTTCCGCCCCCTCCAACTCTTACCTAAACCCTGTATCACCGTGTGTGTCTGTTCAAACAGGAGGCAGGGTACACCTTTTCATTGTCATCTTTATTACAATAAGTCTGTACAAAACATATTAATTCACTTTTAAAAAATATATATATACAGCAATAATATAAACTCCAATGAAAAAAGGTCTGATGCTGCAGTGACGCAATGTCCTGGGCTGGTGGTTGACTAAAGGTATTACAAGATGCTAGAAGTCATATCTGTGCAAATCATCAGTTACATTCATGGCTTAGTACATCCACCAGTAGAGAACACGCATAAACAAACAATTAGGCCTCAATACAATCCGTATCGCGGAAGGTTCATCGCTGTAGCGCAATTGAATTTTAAAAGGCAATGTTCCCAAAGACTGCATCCACGGTAACCGCTGCATCCACGGTAACCGCTGCATTCACGGTAACCGCTGCATTCACGGTAACCGCTGCATCTACGGTAACCGCTGCATCCACGGTAACCGCTGCATCCGTCGGCTCAACTGGAAAACATTTACATTTCAATCAACTTCCACGATACGGATTGAATCGAGACTATGATTTCAGTGCGTGTTTGAGCTTCACTTGACCAATAGCAACGAAGAACACAGTCTCTTACATGCCGAAAGCACAGCTCTGTCCACCTCTGAGGAAAACACCCCCTCGATGCTAGAAGTGGACTGTTACAGTGCTCAATTGCAGACTGATGCTGAGTCCATCTCTCTTCCCTCCATGGGGGGAGTCTAAACTGTCCTTGCAAGTTCATATGAACTTGCCTGTTTTGCTCTCTTCAGGAATCGCAGCAGAGTCGCGGCAGCAGCGGTCATGAAAACGAAGCACGCTGCAGGTATGATGACCGTCTTTGGATTGACGGATTTATCTGGAGGGATGAGATTTAAAGTTAGCAGACTCCATATCCATTTTTTTCTTACTTTTTTAAATTTGTTTTTTTTTCATACACTGCTCAAAAAAAATAAAGGGAACACTTAAACAACATAATGTAACTCTAAGTCAATCACACTTCTGTGAAATCAAACTGTCCACTTAGGAAGCAACACTGATTGACAATACATTTCACATGCTGTTGTGCAAATGGAATAGACAGCAGGTGGAAATTATAGGCAATTAGCAAGACACCCCCAATAAAGGAGTGGTTCTGCAGGTGGAGACCACAGACCACTTCTCAGTTCCTATGCTTCCTGGCTGATGTTTTGGTCACTTTTGAATGCTGGCGGTGCTTTCACTCTAGTGGTAGCATGAGACGGAGTCTACAACCCACACAAGTGGCTCAGGTAGTGCAGCTCATCCAGGATGGTACATCAATGCAAGCTGTGGCAAGAAGGTTTGCTGTGTCTGTCAGCGTAGTGTCCAGAGCATGGAGGCGCTACCAGGAGACAGGCCAGTACATCAGGAGACGTGGAGGAGGCCGTAGGAGGGCAACAACCCAGCAGCAGGACCGCTACCTCCGCCTTTGTGCAAGGAGGAGCACTGCCAGAGCCCTGCAAAATGACCTCCAGCAGGCCACAAATGTGCATGTGTCTGCTCAAACGGTCAGAAACAGACTCCATGAGGGTGGTATGAGGGCCCGAAGTCCACAGGTGGGGGTTGTGCTTACAGCCCAACACCGTGCAGGACGTTTGGCATTTGCCAGAGAACACCAAGATTGGCAAATTCACCACTGGCGCCCTGTGCTCTTCACAGATGAAAGCAGGTTCACACTGAGCACGTGACAGACGTGACAGTCCTTGTTTAAAGGACATTACATCAAAGTTGGATCAGCCTGTAGTGTGGTGTGGAGTGTGACTCCAAATCCAGACCTCCATGGGTTGATAAATTTGATTTCCATTGATCATTTTTGTGTGATTTTGTTGTCAGCACATTCAACTATGTAAAGAAAAAAGTATTTAATAAGAATATTTCATTCATTCAGATCTAGGATGTGTTATTTTAGTGTTCCCTTTATTTTTTTGAGCAGTGTACTTTACCAAGATAATCCATCCACCTGACAGGTGTGGCATATCAAGAAGCTGATTAAACAGCGTGATCATTACATTTGTCAGACAACACAATGCCACAGATGTCTTTAAGTTTTGAGGGAGTGTGCAATTGGCATGCTAAATGTAGGGATTTCCACCAGCGCTTTAGCCAGAGAATGGAATGTTCATTTCTCTACCATAAGCCTCCTCCAACGCCATTTTAGAAGATTTAGCAGTATGTCCAACTGACCTCACAACCGCAGACCACGTGTATGGCATCATGTGGTGCGAGCGGTTTGCTGATGTCAACGTTGTGAACAGAGTGCCCCATTGTGGCGGTGGGGTTATGGTATGGGCAGGCAGGCATAAGCTACGGACAACGAACACAATTCAATTTTATCGATGGCAATTGGAATGCACAGAGATACCGCGATGAGATCATGAGGTCCATTGTTATGCCCATTTCTTTTTACGGTATCTATGATCAACAGATGCATATCTGTGAAATCCATAGATTAGGGCATAATGAATTTATTTCAATTGACAGATTTTGTTGTATGTTGCGTTTCTATTTTAGGTCCGTGTGTAGGAGCTTGAGATTTGTGGGAATGCCCGAGGCTTGGTGTACACTCAGATGCCTTGTGTGTGTGTATAGCCTAGTGGTTAAGGCGTTAGGACAGTAACGGAAAGGTTGCTAGTTCGAATACCCAAGCCAATAATGTGAAAAATCTATCGATTTGTCCCTTGAGCAAGGCATTTAAATCCTAACTTTCTCCAGGGGCACTGTACTACTATGGCTGACCCTGTAAAACAACACATTTCACTGCACTGTGTATGTGTCAATACAACATGTTTTTTTGTGTGTGTCAATGATGTATATAAACCATTAGTTTGTGTGAGAGACAGAGAGAGAGAGTGTGTGTGCCCGCATGTTTTTTTGTGTGAGTATCTCTCAGTTGTCTCACCCTGGATGCTGACGCTGAGGCTGAAGCTGAGGCTCTGGTGTCCCACTACATTGGTGACATTGAGCAGGTAGAGCCCAGCGTGCTCCGGGCCCAGGTGGACCAGGTGGAAGGTTCCGTCAGAGGAGTGCAGCTCCACCCCATCCCGCAGCCTCACCAGGGTGGTGGAGGGGGTGGGAACGCCCACAGCCCAGCTCCAGATGGTCACGTTCTGTCCCTTCTCAAACTCAGCAGACGGGAACACCTCCACAGACAGGTTTGTGGGCGGCGCTTCGGGGGGGGAGAAAGGTAGCAAATTGAAATGAAGTATTGCCGTTTGTTTCCTATACACACAGCCTCTAGGTTGACGTGAAAATATTTGGCACGTGACGTCGTATGCTATTTGTAAACTGATTATATGGTTGAAAAGACGTCATATCACATTACAACCAGTTAGACCTAGACTTCATGACATCAAGACGTCATGGAAACATTCTGGTTGTTATCTGGTCAGACTGGTGATAACCAGAATATAACTATTTTACTACTAGCACTGACTTTGCTGCTAACTTATTTATTGATGTGCTCACTATGACTGAGAGATGTGGTTGTCTCACCTCACTATGACTGAGTGATGTGGTTGTCCCACCTCACTATGACTGAGTGATGTGGTTGTCCCACCTCACTATGACTGAGAGATGTGGTTGTCCCACCTCACTATAACTGATATGTGGTTGTCCCACCTCACTATGACTGACTGATATGTGGTTGTCCCACCTCACTATGACTGAGTGATGTGGTTGTCCCACCTCACTATGACTGAGATGTGGTTGTCCCACCTCACTACGACTGAGATGTGGTTGTCCCACCTCACTACGACTGAGATGTGGTTGTCCCACCTCACTATGACTGAGAGATGTGGTTGTCCCACCTCACTATGACTGAGATGTGGTTGTCCCACCTCACTACGACTGAGATGTGGTTGTCCCACCTCACTATGACTGAGAGATGTGGTTGTCCCACCTCACTATGACTGAGAGATGTGGTTGTCCCACCTCACCATGACTGAGAGATGTGGTTGTCCCACCTCACTATGACTGAGAGATGTGGTTGTCCCACCTCACTATGACTGAGAGATGTGGTTGTCCCACCTCACTATGACTGAGAGATGTGGTTGTCCCACCTCACCATGACTGAGAGATGTGGTTGTCCCACCTCACTATGACTGAGAGATGTGGTTGTCTCACCTCACTATGACTGAGAGATGTGGTTGTCCCACCTCACTATGACTGAGAGATGTGGTTGTCCCACCTCACCATGACTGAGAGATGTGGTTGTCTCACCTCACTATGACTGAGAGATGTGATTGTCCCACCTAGCTATGACTGAGATATGTGGTTGTCCCACCTCACTATGACTGAGATATGTGGTTGTCTCACCTCACTATGACTGAGAGATGTGGTTGTCCCACCTCACTATGACTGAGAGATGTGGTTGTCTCACCTCACTATGACTGAGATATGTGGTTGTCCCACCTCACTATGACTGATATGTGGTTGTCCCACCTCACTATGACTGAGAGATGTGGTTGTCCCACCTCACTATGACTGAGAGATGTGGTTGTCTCACCTAGCTATGACTGAGAGATGTGGTTGTCCCACCTCACTATGACTGAGAGATGTGGTTGTCTCATCTCACTATGACTGAGAGATGTGGTTTTCTCACCTCACTATGACTGAGAGATGTGGTTGTCCCACCTCACTATGACTGAGAGATGTGGTTGTCCCACCTCACTATGACTGATATGTGGTTGTCCCACCTCACTATGACTGATATGTGGTTGTCCCACCTCACTATGACTGAGAGATGTGGTTGTCCCACCTCACTATGACTGAGAGATGTGGTTGTCTCACCTCACTATGACTGAGAGATGTGGTTGTCCCACCTCACTATGACTGAGAGATGTGGTTGTCTCACCTCACTATGACTGAGAGATGTGGTTGTCCCACCTCACTATGACTGAGAGATGTGGTTGTCTCATCTCACTATGACTGAGAGATGTGGTTTTCTCACCTCACTATGACTGATATGTGGTTGTCCCACCTCACTATGACAGATGAATGCACTAACTCTAAGTCACTCTGGATAAGTGTCTGCTAAATTAAATTGATTAAGACATATCTTCACTTTGCAGCTAAAAAGAGGAAAACATCATTTTACAACCAGTTAAAACCTTTTACATATTTATTTTTACTTTAGTTCATTTAGTAAATACTTTAACTCTAGTTCTTGAACTGCATTGTTGGTTGAGGGCTTGTAAGTAAGCATTTCACAGTAAGGTATCATGTGACAAATAAAGGTTGATGTGTTTCAATGACATTACAACCAGTTTTTCCCACTAGGAATGCCTTGTGTACTTACATGAGCAATGGTAAACTTATTGAAGCAACTGTCGCTGGTGCCAAAGTTGGCACAATATTAAGCACGCTTTTTTGTCCTTATGAATTATAATCTTACTTGGTTATTCTGTGTCTTACAGTCAGTATTTGTCAACTGGAAATGGGATCGTAATGGGATATACCTTTTATAACTACAAACCACAAGCTGATATAGTTTGCTTTTATTTGACTCACCTTGAACATTAACAGTCATGTGAGCTGTAAGGTTTCCTACGACGTTGTGGGCCACGCATTCATACTCTCCACCGTGGGACCATGACGCTTCTTCCACCAATAGGGTCGCACCCTCTCCTGCCACGACTGAGCGGCCATCTTGGTCCAGTTTTCTCCACAACACAGTAGGTTCAGGGTTCCCCTCAGCACGACACGTCAGTGTAAAACCGTCTCCGATTTTCACCTGAGTGTTCTCTGAGATAGTGATATTTCTGGGGGAATCTACATTGGGGAAAATAATGGTTGTTAGATAGATACACATTATGGAAGTTAAGTTGCAAATTGTTTACATCAAATATTGGCTTGTTTGCTGTATAGTTCATATACCTATGACATAATATGAAACAAACCTTTAGTTTTAGGCAAACAATGTGCTCCTTTTTGTCCAATGAGGTCATTTCTGGACAATATTTCTGTCCATTTATGGGACCCCTTTTATCTCGAATGCCCCAGAGGCAAAAGTTATGTATAGCCTCATTAACTTGTACCCAAATTGTATTTGAAACATTGTCTAATGAGAATGATTGAACAACTCTTGACAGAAATGTACTTACATTGAACTGTCATTGATGCGACAGTCGCTGTGGTTCTCTGGGTCTCTGTATAAAGCTCATCGAAGACTGTGATGTTAATGGAAGATGTCTGTTTCCCATAGGGATTGGTAGCCTGACATTCGTACAGTCCCGAGTCTCTAGCTGTCAGCGATTGGACAGTGATGGAGGTGTGGCCCTGGTTGGACTGTAGCTCCGCCCCCTGACTGCCGGACAACTGACGTAACGCCACACGCCCCTGCGGCCCACTCTCTGATTGGCAGGTAATGGTCACATGCCCCTGCGGCCCACTCTCTGATTGGCAGGTAATGGTCACACTGTCCCCCGCTTTCAGCTCACCAGATGGGCTCAGATAAAGAACAGGCTTCTCTGGAGGACCTGCCAGGGGAAATGAGTAACATAATCATATATCAATTAGGTTATATAAATAGAAAAATGTCAACATAAAAGGGGAATAATAATGATGGTAAACTATGTTAATAAGGTATTTCACAAAGTAAAATTAACTACATGGTTCCAACGTTGACACAATATTAAGCACGCTTTTTTGTCCTTATGAATTATAATCTTACTTGGTTATTCTGTGTCTTACAGTCAGTATTTGTCAACTGGAAATGGGATCGTAATGGGATATACCTTTTATAACTACAAACCACAAGCTGATATAGTTTGCTTTTATTTGACTCACCCTGAACATTAACAGTCATGTGAGCTGTAAGGTTTCCTACGACGTTGTGGGCCACGCATTCATACTCTCCACCGTGGGACCATGACGCTTCTTCCACCAATAGGGTCGCACCCTCTCCTGCCACGACTGAGCGGCCATCTTGGTCCAGTTTTCTCCACAACACAGTAGGTTCAGGGTTCCCCTCAGCACGACACGTCAGTGTAAAACCGTCTCCGATTTTCACCTGAGTGTTCTCTGAGATAATGATATTTCTGGGGGAATCTACATTGGGAAAAATAATGGTTGTTAGATACACATTATGATTAGTTACTAATTGCTCATGTCAAATGATGGCTGTATGGTTGATATACCTATGACATAATATTAAACAAACCCTTAGTTTTATGTAAAGAATGTATTATTTTGCTCATGGGTATGCTCCTTTCTGTCCAATGAGGTCATTTCTGGAGAATATTTCTGTCCGTTCTGGGAACGGCAGGTAGCCTAGTGGTTAGAGCATTGGGCCAGAAACCAAAAGGTTACTAGATCAAATCCCTGAGCTGACAAGGTAAAAATCTGTCATTCTGCCCCTGAACAAGGCAGTTAACCCACTGTTCCTAGGCCGTCATTGTAAATAAGAATTTGTTCTTAACTGTCTTGCCTGGTTAAATAAAAATACAATATTAGGGGACCCCTTTAGTCTCAAGAGCACCCCAGAGGCAAACATTCTGTATAGCTTCTTTAACTTGTACCCCAAACTGTATTTTGAAACATTGTCCGATGAGAATGATTGAACAACTCTTGACAGAAATGTATTTACATTGAATGGTCATTGATGCGACAGTCTCTCTGGTTCTCTTGTCAATCCCAATGTCCAGCGTGGCTCTGCAGGTAACATTCTGTCCATTGTTCTGGGCTGTCGGTCTGTATTTCAACACTGAGGTGACAGTCTGGACTTCCAGATGTTCATCTTGTTTGAGGAGAACTTCATCTCCCAGTAGCCACTCAATGATTAGACGTTTAGCTGGGTACACATCTGGAACTGTACAGGTGAGGTTACTCTCCTGACCCTCAGTCAAAAGGTCACTTCTTGATATGGTGGGATCCTTTGGTAAGGCTGTCAATGACAAATCAATTAATGGTTCATCAAAACACATTGTCTTCTGGAATGCTACGACCCAATGTGTTTTGTAGCAATAATTTGCAATAAGACCTACAGATAGTAGCCAATGAGAAGATCTATACAGCTACAGACAAACTAACTTGTGTTCAAGTTGCATTTTAACCCACTACTGTAGCAATTCATTTAGCTATTTATTTATCAATTCATTCATACATGTTTTATTCAAATGATCAAGTCCATCATGATCTGTCATGCCTATTTCATATAGGTATCAGTAGCGTTGCATGGGTAAAGAGACAATAAGAAGACACCGTGGAAGAATAAATTCAACCACACCTTTGTTTTATCACAAAACCGGAGAGCAACCTCTGTCTGGTGAAGCAAGTCAATGTTTCTGACATTTTTGGACCACTAAACAACTATTGATTTAGAATTTGATAGGTGAGAATTGTCTGTTAATTGAATGAGTATAATATTCCGCCCTGAAACATATAATTGAATGGAATTGATTAGAATGTATGAAATCATAATCAATAAATGTGTAGTCCTAGTCAGAATTAGGGTAAAACAATATGCCTTTATGGTATTTTAAACACAGACTGTCTGAGCTTGGTGCCGACCTGACTAGAGATTAGGGAGAGAACGGGGAGTATGTCACAAGGACAAAGTCACTATCTCTGTCGGCTGGGAAGTGAGACAGACAGTGGGTGCGATGCAGGACATGTGTGTGCGTATGTTTGTGTGGGCGTGAGAAGTCAGTATAAAATGAATTGATTTGTATTCTTGAATTCAGAAAGTTCCGTGAATAAACCTTTTTGACCATTTAGCTGGGCCTCCGTCTGTTTCATTCGACAAGGATCTTACAAATTCTGGTTTGTAGAAAGAGTAATATAATTAATTTTTATTTTTTTACGCTTCCAGGACCATTCACAGTTTAGCTCAACGCTTATTGGCAAATGTTTTATTCTTTTCATTTTCGAAGGAGTCCAAAATGCTCTCTGGCTTCCCTTTCATCCAATACTACGGGAGGCAACAATGTCATACTCTTTATGACCAGACAGCATCAGATAGATGGCCTATACACGTAGAGAGACGGAGTACCGCGAAAGCTAGCTCGGATGCTTCCAGATACAGATACATTCAGCCCCTTGCGAATTTAAGGACAATTATTAAAACACAAAGAGACCAAAGATATATTTGTCGATGAATCCTGGCTTCCCTTGGCCCCCATGAATACACGCCACTTATAGTCTACATACAGTAGGGTGGATGCCTATAGATATACAGTAGCCCTGCTTAAAACACTTTAGATTCATTGGAATGTGTCTACATACAGTAGGGTGGATGCCTGTCGATATACAGTAGCCATGCTTAAAACACTTTAGATTCATTGGAATGTGTCTACATACAGTAGGGTGGATGCCTATCGATATACAGTAGCCATGCTTAAAACACTTTGGATTCATTGGAATGGTGTTTTATTTGGGAGGAACCCGAGAGTGTGTATATTAGTGGATTCATTTAATATTATAAACTTCAAAGCAATTGCGCATGATCTGAAGACGTTATAAGCTACTGCTAATGAAGCCGTTCTACTATAAAAGCCTACAATAAACAAAAAGCTACTGTTCATGAAGACGTTTTACTGTAAAAGCCTACAATAAACAAAAAGCTACTGTTCATGAAGACGTTCTACTATAAAAGCCTACAATAAACAAAAAGCTACAATAAACAAAAAGCTACTGTTCATGAAGACGTTCTACTATAAAAGCCTACAATAAACAAAAAGCTACTGTTCATGAAGACGTTCTACTATAAAAGCCTACAATAAACAAAAAGCTACTGTTCATGAAGACGTTCTACTATAAAAGCCTACCATAAACAAAAAGCTACTGTTCATGAAGACGTTCTACTATAAAAGCCTACAATAAACAAAGACGCACAAAACTTACCGTAGACGTTCACCTTAGTAGACGTTTGCGTGTTTTGTGTATCTTCTCCTTTGGTTCTGCATGTGCCCTTACAGACGACCGTGTTGACGTGATGAATTTCCAACGGGTTAAATATTTGCAGGGACACTGTCCCGTTGGTCTCCGTTTTACCGTAGAGTGACCGGTCAATCAATGAAGACCAGGTGAACGTGACGGCTTCGGCGCAACCACTGGCTTTGCACGTCAGGACCAAACTGTCGCCGACTCGAGCCATGGGATGCTTCGGTGTGAGGTTTAGGACAAATTTCGACGCTTTAAACGAGATAATAATTTGTCCAAATTAAACATATTTGACCTTATATAAAACTTAAAACTGCAGCATTTTAGGAAAAATTTTAAGTTCTTACCTGCAGTAGGCAGCAATACTATCCAAAGCGCGAACGTAGTCATGATCTGTTTTGAGAAATTACAGCTAAATTAGTTCTTCTCTTGAAGAAATCTTGAGAGACAGCCTTCTGTCCTTGGCCCATGTTGATATTTATACATGTCATTTTATTGGGGGGGTTCCCGTTGCAGACTCCCCTTGGAAGTTTTGTAGCCCATTATTCCATGCGCCCTTGTCTCATAGGCTAGGGCTGCAGTCCAGAACCCTTGCCCTAGCCACTTTCCCTCCGAAAATCCCCATCGAAATCGGATGCAGTTTGATTGGCATCTTAAGTGGTCAAATTGACTAACTTTGTCCTCTCGGCGAGTGATCAACTTTGGTCACTTGCGGGGTTGATATGACCTACAATCCAATGCAAACTGTAGTCATATGTCAAACTGGTGGCATTTTAATTTTAAAAAGGCTGCATTTTCAGCATGTCAGAAAAGTATGAAGCTAGCTTGCTTTAAAACATATATATATATATATATATATATATATATATATATATAAAACTAGCTGGGAATTTATACACATTGATTTTTGCATTGGCAATTTGGCTTAGTCTTGTGGTGAGGAGCCTATAAAACGTTGCTAGATTCATTAACATATTTTTTGCAACTATGACATTTATTGGAATAAATTACCAAACTATAAAACTAGCTAGCCAGCTATGGGTAACTGTAGCTAGCTACCTGACAGGAGTGCTAGCTACAGTCAGAAGTTTACATACACTTAGGTTGGAGTCATTACAACTCGTTTTTCAACCACTCCACAAATTTCTTGTTAACAAACCATAGTTTTGGCAAGTGGGTTAGGACATCTACTTTGTGCATGACACAAGTAATTTTTCCAACAATTGTTTACAGACAGATTATTTAATTTATAATTCACTAACACAATTCCAGTGGGTCAGAATTTGACATACACTTAGTTGACTGTGCCTTTATCAACTTGGAAAATTCCAGATAATGATGTCATGGCTTTAGAAGCTTCTGATAGGCTAATTGACATAATTTGAGTCAATTGGAGGTGTACTGTGGATGTATTTCAAAGCCTACCTTCAAACTCAGTGCCTCTTTGATTGACATCATGGGAAAATCAAAAGAAATCAGTGAAGACTGAATCTGAGTCTGGTTCATCCTTTGGAGCAATAACAAATGCCTGAAGGTATCACGTTCATCTGTACAAACAATAGTACGCAAGTATAAACACCATGGGACCACGCAGCCGTCATACTCCTCATGAAGGAGACACGTTCTGTCTCCTAGAGATGAATGTACTTTTGTGTGAAAAGTGCAAATCAAACCCAGAACAACAGCAAAGGACCTTGTGAAGATGCTGGAGGAAACAGGTACAAAAGTATCTATATCCACAGTAAAACGAGTCCTATATCGACATAACCTGAAAGGCAGCTCAGCAAGGAAGAAGCCACTGCTCCATAACCTCCATAAAAAAGCCAGACTACGGTTTGCAACTGCACATGGGGTCAAAGATCATACTTTTTTGAGAAATGTCCTCTGGTCTGATGAAACAAAAAAATAACTCTTTAGCCATAATGACCATCGTTGTGTTTGGAGAAAAAAGGGGGAGGCTTGCATCCCGAAGAACATCATCCCTACCGTGAAGCACGGGAGTGGCAGCATCATGTTGTGGGGGTGCTTTGCTGCAGGAGGGACTGGTGCACTTCACGAAATAGATGGCATCATGAGGTAGAAAAATTATGTGGATATATTGAAGCAACACCACAAGACATCAGTCAGGAAGTTAAAGCTTGGTCGCAAATGGGTCTTCCAAATGGACAATGACCCCAAGCATACTTCCAAAGTTGTGGCAAAATGGCTTAAGGACAACAAAGTCAAGGTATTGGAGTGTCCATCACAAAGCCCCGACCTCAAGCCCATAGAAAATTTGTGGGCAGAACTGAAAAAGCATGTGTGAGCAAGGAGTTCTACAAACCTGACTCAGTTACACTAGCTCTGTAAGGAGGAATGGGCCAAAATTCACCCAACCAACTTGGAAGCTTGTGGAAGGCTACCCGAAACATTTGACCCATGTTAAACAATTTAAAGGCAATACTACCAAATACTAATTGAGTGTATGTAAACTTCTGACCCACTGGGAATTTGATGAAAGAAATAAAAGCTAAAATAAATAATTTTCTCTATTATTCTAACATTTCACATTCTTAAAATAAAGTGGTGATCCTAATTGACCTAAGACAGTGAATTTTTACTAGGATAAAATGTCAGGAATTGTGAAAAACTGAGTTTAAATGTATTTGGCTAAGGTGAATGTAAACTTCCGACCACAGATACGTTAGCTTACTAGGTAACGTTACATTAACAGCTTTAGGTTGGTTGATAGGTCAGGGCGTGACAGCGGCCTTTTCCCATAATGTAAGGGCACTCCGGTTGTATTTTCTCCTTTTAATTTGAATCATCTTCATTTAGATTTTTAAAGTTAACCATATTACAACGATTTTGAGATACAAAGACACTATTATAATATATATTTTTTGTAGAATAGTTTTTTGTTTGTTCAGGATTTTGGAAATTCTCCCACGACCCCATTTTCATATGGGACTCGTCCTTTAGTTTTGGAACCACATATCATCTTTATATTAGTTAATGAACTGATGTCAAGTCATCTAGGGATGAAGATAAGCTCGGGGGGGTCACAGAGTCACCTATCAGGAAGACTGGTCGTTTGAGGTCCTATGGATAGGTTCTCTCTCTCTCTATCTATCATCATCGACGACGACAGCCGGGTCACACTCCACATGCCAGTCCTATCTTGCTACTATACAGCAGTGTTATTGGCCCCAGGAAGGTTATAATTTCATTGAAATGTATTATCCTGTACGGCTACTGTTTAGATAGAGGGCTCATCTACATGCCAAGGTTTTAATGTCTTGGTAGCTGCCTTGTACAACACATATACAGAGGGAGAGTGTGGGAGAAGTATTATTTCAATGTAAAAGGCTATGATTTTAAGGTTACAGGCTACTAGTAAAACATGTGTTTGTACCATATTCCCCCACCCTCTGCCCTACATTTGCAACTTTCACTTTCGTTCTGGCACATTTGGGGTTTTCCCATGTTTATGCGTTGCATTGTCTAATTTGGAGACAAGCTCCAGTTCTTTCAAGTAAACTCTATGAATTCCCTGCAGAAAGTAAAAATGACTGGTTTGGGGAGTGGGATTTTCCACATAGGGCGGGAAATAGAAATTTCACATAATGATTTCCTGTGGCAGGGATCATTTAAGGATACATTCCAGTGTGTTATAGAACATCTCACTAGACGAGTAGGGTCCACCTGCAGACCGCGGTTACTATCACATGCTGCCGTTACTATCACCATTTAAAACATTTTTAAAATTTATTTATCCGTTATTTTACCAGGTAAATTAACTGAGAACACGTTCTCATTTGCAGCAACAACCTGGAGAATAGTTATAGGGGAGAGGAGAGGCATGAATGAGCCAATTGTAAACTGGGGATTATTAGGTGACCGTGATGGTTCGAGGGCCAGATTGGGAATTTAGCCAGGACACCGGGGTTAACACCACTACTGCCGTTACTATAACATGCTGCCGTTACTATCACATGCTGCCGTTACTATCACATGCTGCCGTTACTATCACATGCTTCCGTTACTATCACATGCTGCCGTTACTATCACATGTTGTGGTTACTATCACATGCTGCCGTTACTATCACATGCTGCCGTTACTATCACATGCTGCCGTTACTACTACATGCTGCCGTTACTACTACATGCTGCCGTTACTACTACCTGCTGTGGTTACTATCACATGCTGTGGTTACTACTACCTACTGTGGATACTACCTGCTGTGGTTACTACTACCTGCTGTGGTTACTACTACCTGCTGTGGTTACTACTACCTGCTGTGGTTACTACTACCTGCTGTGGATACTACTACCTGCTGTGGATACTACCTGCTGTGGTTACTACTACCTGCTGTGGTTACTACTACCTGCTGTGGTTACTACTACCTGCTGTGGTTACTACTACCTGCTGTGGATACTACTACATGCTGTGGTTACTACTACCTGCTGTGGTTACTACTACCTGCTGTGGTTACTACTACCTGCTGTGGTTACTACTACCTGATGTGGTTACTACTACCTGCTGTGGTTACTACTACCTGCTGTGGTTACTACTACATGCTGTGGTTACTACTACCTGCTGTGGTTACTACTACATGCTGTGGTTACTACTACCTGCTGTGGATACTACCTGCTGTGGTTACTACTACCTGCTGTGGTTACTACTACCTGCTGTGGTTACTACTACCTGCTGTGGTTACTACTACCTGCTGTGGTTACTACTACCTGCTGTGGTTACTACTACATGCTGTGGTTACTACTACCTGCTGTGGTTACTACATGCTGTGGTTACTACTACCTGCTGTGGTTACTACTACCTGCTGTGGTTACTACTACATGCTGTGGTTACTACTACCTGCTGTGGTTACTACTACCTGCTGTGGTTACTACTACCTGCTGTGGATACTACCTGCTGTGGTTACTACTACCTGCTGTGGTTACTACTACCTGCTGTGGTTACTACTACCTGCTGTGGTTACTACCTGCTGTGGTTACTACTACCTGCTGTGGTTACTACTACCTGCTGTGGTTACTACTACCTGCTGTGGTTACTACTACCTGCTGTGGTTACTACTACCTTCTGTGGTTACTACATGCTGTGGTTACTACTACCTGCTGTGGTTACTACTACCTGCTGTGGTTACTACTACCTGCTGTGGTTACTACTACCTGCTGTGGTTACTACTACCTGCTGTGGTTACTACTACATGCTGTGGTTACTACTACCTGCTGTGGTTACTACTACCTGCTGTGGTTACTACTACATGCTGTGGTTACTACTACCTGCTGTGGTTACTACTACATGCTGTGGTTACTACTACCTGCTGTGGTTACTACTACATGCTGTGGTTACTACTACCTGCTGTGGTTACTACTACCTGCTGTGGTTACTACTACCTGCTGTGGTTACTACTACCTGCTGTGGATACTACCTGCTGTGGTTACTACTACCTGCTGTGGTTACTACTACCTGCTGTGGTTACTACTACCTGCTGTGGTTACTACTACCTGCTGTGGATACTACTACATGCTGTGGTTACTACTACCTGCTGTGGTTACTACTACCTGCTGTGGTTACTACTACCTGCTGTGGTTACTACTACCTGATGTGGTTACTACTACCTGCTGTGGTTACTACTACCTGCTGTGGTTACTACTACATGCTGTGGTTACTACTACCTGCTGTGGTTACTACTACATGCTGTGGTTACTACTACCTGCTGTGGATACTACCTGCTGTGGTTACTACTACCTGCTGTGGTTACTACTACCTGCTGTGGTTACTACTACCTGCTGTGGTTACTACTACATGCTGTGGTTACTACTACCTGCTGTGGTTACTACTACCTGCTGTGGTTACTACTACCTGCTGTGGCTACTACATGCTGTGGTTACTACTACATGCTGTGGTTACTACTACCTGCTGTGGTTACTACTACATGCTGTGGTTACTACTACCTGCTGTGGTTACTACTACCTGCTGTGGTTACTACTACCTGCTGTGGTTACTACTACCTGCTGTGGTTACTACTACATGCTGTGGTTACTACTACCTGCTGTGGTTACTACTACATGCTGTGGTTACTACTACCTGCTGTGGTTACTACTACATGCTGTGGTTACTACTACATGCTGTGGTTACTACTACCTGCTGTGGTTACTACTACATGCTGTGGTTACTACTACCTGCTGTGGTTACTACTACATGCTGTGGTTACTACTACCTGCTGTGGTTACTACTACATGCTGTGGTTACTACTACCTGCTGTGGTTACTCCAATATGTGGTAACGTTAACAGAACTGTGGGAAAGCAGTGCTCGGCAGGCAGGGAGCGAAGACTGTGTACCGGTGTCCACTACAAGTGGTCCTTGGGTCAGCTCTTTCTTCACCCTCACCAGCATGCAATTGATTATAACCCATCCGCCACCACCCGACTATATGTGATAAAGTGAAAATCTAAGGCACCCAACCCTAACCCGCAAATATAGAAAATGTGCTATTGGCAACAGTCAAATAATGCAGAAGGATATTTTGACAGCGGCTAAAGGATCATTTTAAAACCTGATTTAGATAGGTTTCTGCTTATAATTTCCAACATTTTCGTAGGGACAACAAAAAATTAGAAAGATTTTCTGCCAAATTTCCAAATGACATCAGTTTGACCGGTTGTAAGGAAAAAGAAAACTGTGACAAGGACCCAAAGGGTTTCTGATAAGATTGCAGTTTGGCTTTGATGAATATTTTATGTGGTTAAAATACTATCAGCTTTTATGATGATTGATTTGATTTTATTAGGATCTCTTTTAGTTCCCATTTGGACTAATCTTCCAAGAGTCCTTAAACATTCAAATACAATTTATAATACAAACACACTTTCACATATAACACACTATTACAAACATACATAATACACTAGCATAATGACCCAATAATTACTCAATCTAAAAGAATATTGATTCTTCATCTACTATAGTCCCACAACATTTCTATATACTATATTTAAATTGTTTTTAAATAATGTTTAAACTTATATATTGAAAGGTTTCTAGTTTGCTCAGTTAATTTATTCCATTTCTTTATTGCTCTAAATCGAAATGTTATTTTGCCCATTTCTTTTTTCTGTCTGGATAACTCATAGATGGTGGACAATCTATTCCTAGTATTGACTGAATGTCTGTCTCTTACCAACTGAATACCATTGTGAATAGAACTTGGCCGTTTTAAATTACGTATATTATGAAATAAAAGAAGCATGTTTTTTTCAATTATCTTGTCGATTGATGACCAACCAAGAACATTGCGCATGACTGCAACAGAAGAACCATATCTCCGCCTTAAAACAATCCTTGCTGCTTTATTCTGTGCATTCTGCAGCCTCCTAACTTCACTAGATGATGCATTTCCCCAGACCACCGAACAATAGTTCACTTGACTCTCAACCAATGCCTGTGTTATTTGCTGAAGGATTTTCCCTGGTAAATATTTAGCTATCCTTCTGATTATGCATGCTGTTTTTTTTTTTACATAGATTAGTTATTTGAGACGACCATGATAAGCAGTTGTCTAGCTGCACTCCCAGTAGTTTGGTTTCTGCCACTTCTTCAATTTGTACTCCTCCCATACTTAATTGTATCCCATGCTGTTTTGGCCTTTTCCTAGTTGAACAGACCAACATAACTTTGGTTTTCTTGGTGTTTAAAGCAAGTTTGTTTTGGCAAACCCATTTCCTGATAATCTCCAAATCTCCTTGCAAAGCTTGCTGTACCTGTTGAACCGATTGTCTTGCTGCATAAATTGTAGTATCATCTGCAAATATAGTAGCTTGAGTTTCAACCAAGGCATAGGGAAGGTCGTTGGTGTATATTAAGTAGAGAAGTGACCCAAGGCAGCTGCCCTGCGATATTCCACGGTTTAACACATGAGGGGAAGGAAATGAACCATTGATATAGGTGGACTGTTTCCTGTCAGTTAGATATGACTGTACCCAATTCAATGCTACCTCCTTAAAACCATAATGCATTCATTTTGTCAAAATTATTTCATGATCGACTAAATCAAATGCTGCACTGAAATCTAAAAAATAGTACACCTACAAACCTGCCATTATCCATAGCATTGAGCCACTGGTCAGTCATATCAACCAATGCAGTGGTAGTGGAATGGTTTTTGCGATAAGCATGCCGATTGGCTGTAATCAGATAATTCTTTTCCATATACTCCCACATTTGTCTACTCACAATACCCTCCAATATCTTGCTGAGTGTAGGGAGTAGATTAATTGGTCGACTATTGGCAGGAGTAATATGGGTTCTTTGCAGTCTTTCGGAATAGGACACAGTTTCGCATGCTTCCATACATTTGCAAACAACCCCTTTTCCAGTGACCAATTAAATATGTATCACAGGGGAACTGCAATCTGGGGAGCAGCACAGCGAAGCAAAAAATTGTCCATAAGACCATAACCTGTAGATTTACCATCAGGTAATGACTTCAATAGGTTTAACACCTCGAGTGACACCGTTTGTAGACTAAAAGAGCAGATCTTATTGCTCATAATATGATCATCAATCCATTGGACAATAGCTTGTTTGGAAGAATTTATGTCACATTGTTGCTTAGTAATTTAATTTTCTGTGTAAAAAAATCTGCAAAATGATTGGCGACATCAACTGGTTGTGTTATTATTCTCCCGTCAACCTCCACACTAGATGGGCATGATGAGATAGATGTACCAAGCCAACCTCCACACTAGATGGGCATGATGAGATAGATGTACCAAGTAAGCCCTTAACTGTGTTCCATACCTTTTTAGAATCATTTTTACAATCAATAAAAGATGTTGTAAAATAACTTTTTTTCCCTTCGATTCAATTTAACTGCATAATTACGTAATGTTCTATAATTCTGTTCATCAATTTCTCATTTTGACTTGGCTGTGAAGACTTTTGCCGTATTTCTTTGAGAAAAAGCCTCACCCAGTTCATCATCAATCCATGGAGATGGACAGGCACCAACTGTTCTCTTTCTTATTGGGGCATGATGGTCCATTACCTCAGTGAGCAAATCAATAAAACATTCTGTAGCGTGATTTAAATCATCCTCTGGATAAATCAGCTCCCAGGGTACAGCAGCCAAATCATTTAGAAATAGCTCATGATTAAATGTTTTAACATTTCTTTTGACCACAATCCTAGGGGGTTTCTTTGGAACCTTGGTGTTCGTGGTTATGGTCACAATATTATTGTCTGTCCAGCCCACTGGCATTGATCTGGCTTTTAAGCATTGCAATGGTATATTACAGAAAATCAGATCAATGCATGTGTCTGAACGATGACCCAACTTAATTGAAGATCTAGTAGTATCATTAACCATTTGTTTCAAACCAGAGTTCTTAGCATATCTCATCAATTTTGTTCTATTCAAATTATTGTGATCCTTCCAATTTATATTAGATGAAGACAGCATCTAAATAGATTGTATCTGAGCATTGCGTTCTCTCAAGATGCAGAAATAAATCCTGTTTCTTCACTCCTGTTTCCCTACATTGGGTGTATAATTTTACTGCAAGAAATGCTTAATTCTGCAGGACTTATTATTAAGGCTATGTGAGAGGTTATAGATCTACAGTGTCCACGTTTCAGTTTAGTTTCCATACAGCTGCCTTGATATGCCATTTGGAGTCCCATCTTTTGACTGTTGAATTTGTGTAGCGCCTCACAATCGTCACATGACATCGCCGGCACTGCTATCATCCTCTTTTACCATTTCACCAAATCTTTCCCAAACATTACTTTTCTGCCCCCCTTTATTTTCAACTCTCCTTTTGCAGCTTTTATCTTATTGAATTCAACTTCGACAATGTCCTTTTTGCCTCTGTGGATTGATGTTAATGTTATCTGCCAAAAGCATTATTTGGATGTGTAGGCTATTTTGCACTTGTACAGTTAAACCCTACATTTAGGTTTATGTACTAATACCAGATAGACTAAAATATGACACATCGACAGATTATTCGCCTTGTCGGCTTGGGTATGCGAACCAACGTCCTTTTGGTTACTAGCACTGAAGAATTCGCTACTTCCCTAAAGAACTTGTGGATATCACTTTTATGTCTCTGCGTGCACTGGCTTACCGGTCACCCATCCAGGCCCGGCGCCACGAAGGAGCAAAAGGGGGCAATGCCCCCTCAGTTCTGTGTATCCCTATTCTGTCCCACAATCTGCCCCCTCCGTCATGCCAACAGATTTGTTGTGTATGCTTCATTCATGCAACTGCCTTGCATGCAGCATACGAACGTCATACACATTGTACCAGTTGAAAAAAGGGATTGGCCTTCACAGTAGAAGGGCGGGGGTCAATTAAAAAAAAAATAATAATAATATTTATCCGTTATTTTACCAGGTAAGTTGACTGAGAACACGTTCTCATTTGCAGCAACGACCTGGGGAATAGTTACAGGGGAGAGGAGGGGGATTAATGAGCCAATTGTAAACTGGGGATTATTAGGTGACCATGATGGTTTGAGGGCCAGATTGGGAATTTGACCGTTTTAAGTTTAAGTTTATTTTTCAAAGTTACGTACTACGTTAAAAAAAATATATACAAAAAAGTTTCAACGTGCAGCTGGATAGAATTTAGCTAATGATAACAGTTAGGTAAGTAGCTGACAGCATGATGGATATTAGAAATTGGCCAGGGCACACCGGCAGCATCAGATCAAAGTGGCGGGGAGGGAGAGAAATCTGCTCCAGAGGCCAAGGCCAATTGTGTGGAAAAACTGCTACGCGAGTTTGAGTTATGGGAGAAATACAAGCACACGGACACCCCCACTCCAAGCACACGGCAAAGAGTAGTGAGTAGTAATCTGAAAGAATATGTGGTTGAAACAACAATGGGCCAGCAAGAAGAGGATAATGACAGGGAGTGCAAAAGACTGTTTTTCAGCATTCTGGATGCTGTACCGGGAGAAATGTCAGCAAGATTTAACGAATGAAAGAGCCTACTTGTTGAGGCCCTGTGTGCCTTACACCCAGAGAATGAAACCTTTATGGATGTGGAAAAGGTGAAACCACTGCTGGACTTGGTGGAAGCTGAGTTTACTGTCAGATGCCAGTTTCTACAGACTGAAATCGCCCGATCTGGAAAAGAAAAATGGACAACACAGAGTATTTTGGATACAAACTCCGGGCCTCTAACAGCAACGCCTACTGTGATGATGGCATTGAAACTGGGATTAACATTTGGAGTATCCACGGCAACTTGCGAGAACTCTTTTTCAACATTGAAAAACGTATTCCGTGAGCACAGACAGAGCATGTTGCACAGGAGGAAAGCGTAGATCATTCAACTGGCATTTGAGAGGGATCCTACAAGCAAATTCCGTGGGTGGAGCGAGAGACTGCTGAGGAGGTTCAACACAGCATCAAGGCGGCAGAAACTCTTTTGAATCTGGGTAAGAACAGGCAGCCTGGCTGGGCTTGTATTATTTTGTTATTTTCTAGCTTTTAGAAATGCGTGGCAAATGTCAGCAATAGGCATTGATGTGATTTTCTTTATTAGTGTTGCAGCCATGTCTACTGCTTGATTTCTGTGATGTGATTGGAAGTGTTTGGTTTATAATATAATTGTATTGTTTTTAATGTTGTTTAATATGATAGAAGAGGTGCTTTGCATTACATTGAGGTTGGGCAGACCTTGACCAATGGTTGAGTAGCGACGTAGCTACAGTGTTGCCATAAACAACTCGTTGCTATTGAATACTAATTTCTCTTATCATACGCAGCGTAGTACGGCACTCACAACTTACTGGAATCAATAGAGTATCAAGATCCGAGTATCAAACAGAAGAAAGAAAAACAACATTTTGCAACATAACTTACTGTCAATGACTATGGATTTAAGGATGGGTGGTTCCGCTCCCTCCTTTCCCTGGGATGTGGCAGAATAGATCACTGGTAACTGAGTGTGGGGCCAAGCACTGCTGTAGAGGCCATGCATCAGGTCATTGACATGTTTCAGGAGCTTTAAAGACAGACAGATCGTGTTTAACCATTACCTAAGGTCTTCCCTAAGTTAGACTTAGCCTAGCAAGTCCATTGACTTTGTCGCCCCTCAGCAATCTGGCAGTCAGGCAGACATACGGAGAGAGAGGCTATTTCCATGTCTTAGTCAGCAGGATAACTGTCCTCCTTCCCTTTGTTCAATCCTTCCATCCAAGCTAGAAGATTCCTGCAAAGAGAATCAAGAATTGAAAACTGCAGATGACAGGTGTAACGTTAGAATGAGTGTTGGGGGGGGGGGGGGGGGGTAGGCAACATTTATCGTATTGTCAAATAGAAAATACCAAAAAATACAAAGATCCCTAATGGATCAAGAACAAATTCACATCCATATTGGGGGGCACATGTTTCAAGAATTAGGCTAGCTTAAAATGTATCTCTCACACACAATCAATGTTTCCTATATGTGTATTCATCAACCATTCTCTCTCTTTTTTCTCTCTCTCACACACAGCTAGCATGACCAAATGTTGACATGATGACAGTGTTTTCTAAAGTTATTGTGATCAGAATTTTTTTTCTCTGCATCAAGTCTGACTGGATTCTCCAAGAGATATGTTACCAGCTGCCCATGGTTGCCTGATCATACACTCTTCGATAAAAAAGGTGCTATCTAGAACCTAAAAGGTTTCAACGGCTGTCTCCATTGTAGAACCCTTTCCACAGAGGGTTCTACATGGAACCAAAATGGGTTTGTCGTGGAAATTCTTAGACAGGGACACTCAAAGTCAATGAATCATTGTTTGTCAGTGCGCTGGAGAGGTTCCAACAAACTTAATGCACCATAGTGAATGTCTGTCAGAAGCTCTGCTGGGGCAGTCCCGGCAGGTGTCTTATATACGGCTATTCACAGACAACCAGGGTTGGGTAGGTTACTTTCTAAATGTAATCCATTAGTTACTAGTTACCTGTCCTTTTGTAATCAGTAATGTATCTTTGATTACCCAAACTCTAATGTAATCTGATTACATTCACTTACTTTTAGATGACTTTCCCCTTAAGAAGCATTAGAAGAAGACAAAAATGTATGTTACCAATTGAACGACATCTATTGCAGGACAAATCAATCTTAAAGTGTACCTAGCTGGCCATATATGGATGTTCAATTTTACTTTATGGGTTGGTTATGTAGGCTTCTTCTAACCCATCGCTTTCTACTACATATAATATTACGATTAAATTATATCTTATTTGCCAGCCCTACTCTGTTGTTTATGATTTTGTAGTCATGGAGGACTGACTGGGTTCATTGAGTCAAGTTGAAAAGTAAATGCTGCACTCATGGAATGGCATGCTTTGAGCACTACTGAAAAGTGCTATTTACATGTGATAAATGAATCCCATATGCTGCGTTTGCTATAGTCCTACTGTTTACCTTTTAGTGGGTGACACTTTGATATCTTGATAATATGCAGCTGTTTAAAAGGCAAATCCACAGATGAAACAATAACAAAACGGCCACCCGGCCTCCGTTTTGGTAAAATGCTGAGGGATGTGCCTGGAGAAATGTCTGACCATCCATGATATCAAAATTGTTTTACCATGTTATGAGGCTATACAGTGTTGGTTTATGTTTACAAATATTGGAGTAAAACAAGCTTATATTTTGGGTTTTGATGTGGTGTGACAGTTCAACTAAGCCCATGAGGCATTTAAGTTATATTCTTCAAGAATCAATGGATATATATATATATATAAGTAAAGAAATTGATGTAGCAACTACAGATTGCCCCTTTAAATCTATCAAAAGTGAGTGAGTTCGAGCATGTGTACATTTAGGCCTATGGATTATTTTTAACAGCATGATATTATCCTGACCAACTTGCCCTCCAAATACACCTCAGCTGTTTTCAATCAGGATCTCAGCGATCCCTGCCTCATTGCCTGCATCCGTTATGGGTCCGCGGTCAATCGCCCCCCCCTCATCACTGTCAAACGCTCCCTAAAACACTTCAGCGAGCAGGCCTTTCTAATCGACCTTGCCCGGATATCCTGGAAGGATATTGACCTCATCCCATCAGTAGAGGATGTCTGGTTGTTCTTTAAAAGTAATTTCCTCACCATTTTAAATAAGCATGACCCTTTCAAAAAATGTAGAACAGATATAGCCCTTGGTTCATCCCAGACCTGACTGGCCTCGACCAGCACAAAAACATCCTGTGGCGTACTGCACTAGCATCGAATTGTCCCCGCGATATGCAACTTTTCAGGGAAGTCAGGAACCAATATGCAAAGGCTAACTTTTTCAAACAGAAATTTGCATCCTGTAGCTCTAACTCCAAAAAGTTTTGGGACACTGTAAAGTCCATGGAGAATAAGAGCACCTCCTCTCAGCTGCCCACTGCACTGAGGCTAGGTAACACTGTCACCACCGATAAATCCACGATAATTAAGAATTTCAATAAGCATTTCTCTACAGCTGGCCATGCTTCCTCCTGGCTACCCCAACCCCGGCCAACAGCTCCGCACCCCCCGCAGCTACTTGCCCAAGTCTCCCCAGCTTCTCCTTCACCCAACTCCAGATTGCAGATGTTCTGAAAGAGCTGCAAAACCTGGACCCGTACAAATCAGCTGTGCTAGACAATCTGGACCCTCTCTTTCTAAAATAATCCGCCGCCATTGTTGAAACCCCTATTACTAGTCTGTTCAACCTCTCTTTTATATCGTTCGAGATTCCTAAAGATTGGAAAGCTGCCGTGGTCATCCCCCTCTTCAAAGGGGGAGACACTCTAGACCCAAACTGTTACAGACCTATAACCATCCTGCCCTGCCCTTCTGACTTAGAATATGTGGACAACTACAAATGCCTAGGTGTCTGGCTAGACTGTAAACTCTCCTTCCAGACTCATATTAAGCATCTCCAATCCAAAATTAAATCTAGAATTGGCTTCCTATTTCGCAACAAAGCCTCCTTCACTCACGCTGCCAAACATACCCTCGTAAAACTTGACTATCCTACCGATCCTCGACTTTGGCGATATCATTTACAAAATATCCTCCAACACTCTACTCAGCAACTGGATTCAGTCTATCATAGTGCCATCTGTTTTGTCACCAAAGCCCCATATACCACCCACCACTGCGACCTGTATGCTCTCGTTGGCTGGCCCTCGCTACATATTTCGTCGCCAGACCCACTGGCTCCAGGTTATCATCTAGGTAAAACTCTGCCTTATCTCAGCTCACTGGTCACCATAACAACACTCCAGCAGGTATATCTCACTGGTCATCCCCAAAGCCAACACCTCTTTGGCTGCCTTTCCTTCCAGTTCTCTGCTGCCAATGACTGGAATGAATTGCAAAAATTGCTGAAGTTGGAGACTTATATCTCCCTCACTAACTTTAAGCATCAGCTGTCTGAGCAGTTTACCGATCGCTGCAGCTGTACATAGCCCTTCTGTAAATAGCCCATCCAACTACTTCATCCCCATATTGTTTTTATTAACTTTTTTGCACATCATCATCTGCACATCTATCACTCCAATGTTAATTTGCTAAATTGTAATTACTTCGCTACTATAGCCTATTTATTGCCTTACCTCCTTACTCCATTTGCACACATTGTATATAGATTTTTCTATTGTGTTATTGACTGTACGTTTGTTTATGTGCAACTGTGTTGTTGTTTGTGTGCACTGCTTTGCTTTATCTTGGCCAGGTCACAGTTGTAAATGAGAACTTGTTCTCAACTGGCCTACCTGGTTAAATAAAGGTGAAATATATATATATATTAAAAAGACCCACTTTTATTCCATAGGCTGGGATCCGCACTATGCAGCTGTTGCAAGAGCGCAGTTTTCACTACTTTAAGGTCTCAGAGCGAGTGACGTCACCGATTTGAAACGCTATTAGCGCGCACCACCGGTAACTAACTAATCATTTCACATCGGTTACATGTACATGTGCAAGTTGCCATAAACGTCTTCAACTAGTCACATGGAAATATTCATAGCCAGCTGAGTCCAAAGTTTCTTCAGGAATCTCCTTTTCTAGTTGTTTTCTTTTAAAATCTCAAATTGATAAAGGTTGTAATGCACTAATTCTCTTCACTCCAGACTCTTCAGGAGGGCCACTATGCTCCAATTCTGACCCATCACACGACTCTTCAGGAGGGCCACTATGCTCCAGTTCTGACCCATCACACGACTCTTCAGGAGGGCCACTATGCTCCAGATCTGACCCATCACACGACTCTTCAGGAGGGCCACTATGCTCCAGATCTGACCCATCACACGACTCTTCAGGAGGGTCACTACGCCCCAGATCGACTTCTGTGCTCAGGGTAGGTCCTTGATGAGGACCTACCCAATCACACCACTCTTATAATAAAACACAATGGGTCTTTATATACTCTTTGTCCCTGTCTGTGGGTGAATTATGAAACAATTAATGTATACAGGTGTACAAAAAATGGTGACGTCGATTTGTTTCTGCTATTGCTTGATCTATTTTAAAATGTAAGAATATGTTGCAGATCTAAAGTTCCATTGTTGACTATGGAAACACAGAAATGTAATGAACACCGTTTTCAATTTCCAACTTTATTCTCTGCAATATTTTTTTTACAGTAGGTAATAAGCTGTAGTCATGTGGTCATTACCAGGTTATGACGGTATTAACTATGACCAGTAGGCTACATAATATAATGGTCACAATTATGACCAACTGGTCGTATTGTCGTCAAGACAAATACGTAAAAACAACATCCTTTTCCAACCAGAATGAGCAGTCATAAAAATATGTCATACTGACGTCTTTTCAACCAGGTTTTGCCCACTGGGCAGGTGTTCAAAAACGCATATCAGACCGAGACCCTAATGTTTAATTCTTAAGTAGTTCTTTGTGAGTTTTAGTTTTTATAAAACGATCTCCCCGCAAAAGCGTCAGTTAAAAACAGTTTGATTGCCATAGCAACAGCAGGGAGTGGTGATTTAAATACAACAGTTCTGCAACATCTTTAATTGAGCCTCTCATTCTCCTTAATTACCGGCTTCAAAACGTTCCGGAAAGAGTAACTGTACAGGAAGCTGTGTAGGATACTGGACAACAGTTCTGGGGGGGGCTCAAACTAAAAAAGTGGTTTGTGATTTTATTCATACTGGTGATCCTGTGTTTGAGTTGTGTGGTAGCAATATCAACAGTCTTATCTCTGGTATATCTTGGCATACATCATTCAAGACGAAGTTTAAATTGTGTGCAGCGTAATGGACATATAATGTACAATGTCTCAGAAGCTCGGGGGAGTCTCAAGTTGGCCTTAATTTACCTTGATTGCAGCCCATTTCTGTCAGCTATTAGCCAGACAAAACCTGCTGAGTTCAACACTAAATTGTGACAAAATGTATCCCAAGCCAAGGATTTGTCCTCATTGTTAGGCTTTTTGATGTGTAATTTGTATAAATACTGTATATAGGTATAGATAGTAGGCTACACTGCATAATGAAACAACGTAAGCTAGTGTTTTGAAGGTGTGCTGACTATTATTTGTCATTAATAGAGTGGTTTTACTCACAACTTCCTATCCAAGCTGGGAGAGAGCATGAGGACGGCTCATGTCATGCAGGCTCAGATAGGCTATACAGGACAATTGTATTATTATTATTTATTTTTTTAATCAATTGGTTGCCGATTAGTATTCTGTTGTACCGAAAATGTATTTGACCAATCTGCAATGTTTGAAATTCGAACTTTAATTACAGAACAAGTCATTACATTATTGCCGCCAGCCAGCAGTCTAAATCATGGCAGACTTGTAACACCCTGTATAGCTTAGTGAAATGTTAAGCTTAACATGAGAAAATGACAACCAAATATGAAAAAATGACAACCAAATAGGCCTAATAAACATATATTAGCTGAAGCTATAGGCTACATGCTCGGGCACAACAGAAACCCTATCATCAATTCCATCAGCCTGGTCTCAGAGAATTTCATATTATTCTGTACGTAAATCTAAGGACACTCTGTTTCGTATGGTTACATAAGACAGATGGTTACTTGGCGTATAACGCGAATGTCTACCAACACAAAGGTTGCGAGCTCAAATCTCATCGAGGAGATCTTTAGCATTTTAGCAACTTTAACTACTTGCTACTTTGCAACTGCTTAGCAACTACTTAGGATGTTAGCTAACCCTTCTCCCAACCCTTTAAACTAACTCTTAAACTTAACCCTAGCCTAGCTAATGTTAGACACCTAGCTAGACTTCTTAACTCGTTTTGCAAATTTTTTACATTGTACGTCTGCAAATTCGTAACATATCATACTAAATGGAGGGTCTCAGATTTACATACAGAACAATACGAAATGCTCAGAGACCAGGTTGATTCGATCGGCCCGCTGCATAGACACGTCGCAATTTCAGCACCACGGACAGCAATCTGTAGTCTATACTTTGTGAATGGATTTTTATTTTAGGGAGGAGGGGGACGAACTCCGACCTTACAGGGGTCCAGAGAAACTGCCTTGTGCCAGCGCTGCGTGCAGCAAAACTACCTCTACTGCATGCAGATATAAACATGATATCCATGAGTTCATCTTGACTCTGGGAAAATCCTGAAGTATCCCTTTAAACCCAAATGTACTACCCCAGTGAAGATGGTGACCTTTTTAATAAAAGAGTACCGCAGTGTTGAGGACATTTTTGGCGTGTTATGTACCTTTTTTGTAAGGCTCAGGATTTACAAAATGTTTTACCAAGATAAGCACCTCAACCTTTCAGAAACCTCTGGCAGCGCCAGCACACCTACAAACTACAAGGAAGTTGAAGTTCTTATGGTCAATGAGGAAGTTTGTTGTTTTAGTCCAGGACGGTCATTCTCCGTTAACCTCTTCCTTACAAACAGGAAGTCAGGTTTAGAGAACAGAAGCAGTCTCTGTATCAACAATAGACATAGAATATGAATACATTATGTAATACAATATCTCTATGGTAACATCTCACATCTTCATAGAAACTACCCCATAATGATAAAGCCAACATCATCTGTACTAGAGTAGTCACTGTTATCAAACCAAATGAATCATTCATCCATTAGGACTTAGTTACTATAGAGTACTGTCTGAAATCCTCCTAAAACAAGACTGCCATCTTAAGTCACAAATATGTCCACTCTCTCTGATTAGATTGGTTGCGTTCCCCTGCTCAGATGTTGCATGCATCTACCAATGGTTGCGTGCCACGTCATTGACTGTGCCGTCGGGCTCCAGATTGCTATAACATATGATGTGGTTGGCCTATCCAGACGTCAGATAAGGCATGCGTCAGCAACGCCTGGGCAGAGGAACGCGCCAATTAGAAGAACAAAGGTTTGGGGTGCTGGGTCCCGCCCTCCACAGCTGTCAGCTGGATATCACCAGGCATAAGTACCAAAAAAAGGCTTCTTGAGGTAGAAGATTGCCCCTAACCACAGATTTAGGTTCAGATACCCCCTAGAGCCAATCCTAACCAATTGGGGTGAGGAATATCTGACACCTGATCAGTGGTTATGGGCCAACTTCCCAGAGTGCTATGTTGGGGGTCCAGGTCTGCCCCCGTCGCCGCCCGAACCCCCAGGCCTGCCCCGTCCACCAGGGGCCTGAGATCTCATGCTGTGCCATGCCTTGACCAGTGGCTCCCTCTTCCTCCACATCAGCTTGTGGCCGTATGCTACATACCACCTGCAGGAGAGACAGTATGGATTATATTTAATTCATCAATATTATTTAAAATATAATAATAATGGATGCTTTTAGTCAAAGCGACTTACAGTCATGCGTTTTACGTATGGGTTGCCCTGGGAATCGAACCCATAATCTTGACATTGCAAGTTCCAACTGAGCCATACAGGACATCTATATTACTTACGACTAAACTGAAATACGACCACTATTTTATTTGTATTAATTACTATTAGAAATGTATTATATTCAGTGAAATTCAGTCTAATTAAGATGGCTTTAAATGAACACAAAACAACTAGTCTAATCAATGAGGATAATATGGAGATATCATGAATGAGGTGGCCAGTGTCATTGGGGAATTATGGTATTATAAGGTGTCTGGTTTCATAGGGGTATTATAAGGTGTCTGGTTTCATAGGGGTATTATAAGGTGTCTGGTGTCATAGGGGAATTATGGTATTATATGGTGTCTGGTGTCATAGGGGTATTATAAGGTGTCTGGTGTCATAGGGGTATTATAAGGTGTCTGGTGTCATAGGGGAATTATGGTATTATATGGTGTCTGGTGTCATAGGGGAATTATGGTATTATGGTATTATATGGTGTCTGGTGTCATAGGGGAATTATGGTATTATGGTATTATATGGTGTCTGGTGTCATAGGGGAATTATGGTATTATAAGGTGTCTGGTGTCATAGGGGTATTATAAGGTGTCTGGTGTCATAGGGGAATTATGGTATTATATGGTGTCTGGTGTCATAGGGGTATTATAAGGTGTCTGGTGTCATAGGGGTATTATAAGGTGTCTGGTGTCATAGGGGAATTATGGTATTATATGGTGTCTGGTGTCATAGGGGTATTATAAGGTGTCTGGTGTCATAGGGGAATTATGGTATTATATGGTGTCTGGTGTCATAGGGGTATTATAAGGTGTCTGGTGTCATAGGGGAATTATATGGTGTCTGGTGTCATAGGGGAATTATGGTATTATATGGTGTCTGGTGTCATAGGGGAATTATGGTATTATAAGGTGTCTGGTGTCATAGGGATATTATGGTATTATATGGTGTCTGGTGTCATAGGGGTATTATGGTATTATAAGGTGTCTGGTGTCATAGGGGTATTATAAGGTGTCTGGTGTCATAGGGGTATTATGGTATTATAAGGTGTCCGGTGTCATTGGGGAATTATGGTATTATATGGTGTCTGGTGTCATAGGGGAATTATGGTATTATATGGTGTCTGGTGTCATAGGGGAATTATGGTATTATAAGGTGTCATAGGGGTATTATAAGGTGTCCGGTGTCATAGGGGTATTATGGTATTATATGGTGTCCGAGGTCATAGGGGTATTATAAGGTGTCTGGTGTCATAGGGGTATTATGGTATTATATGGTGTCCGGGGTCATAGGGAATTATGGTATTATAAGGTGTCATAGGGGTATTATGGTATTATAAGGTGTCTGGTGTCATAGGGGTATTATGGTATTATAAGGTGTCATAGGGGAATTATGGTATTATAAGGTGTCATAGGGGTATTATGGTATTATAAGGTGTCATAGGGGTATTATGGTATTATAAGGTGTCTGGTGTCATAGGGGTATTATGGTATTATAAGGTGTCATAGGGGTATTATGGTATTATATAAGGTGTCTGGTGTCATAGGGGTATTATAAGGTGTCTGGTGTCATAGGGGTATTATGGTATTATAAGGTGTCATAGGGGTATTATGGTATTATATGGTGTCATAGGGGTATTATGCTATTATATGGTGTCCGGGGTCATAGGGGTATTATAAGGTGTCATAGGGGTATTATGGTATTATAAGGTGTCTGGTGTCATAGGGGTATTATGGTATTATAAGGTGTCCGGTGTCATAGGGGTATTATGAGGCTCTATCTAACTTGACCAGATCTACATCCTAAAAGGTCCAGAAATCACTGTCTTAACGGTCTTTGAATGTGCAACTATTTGTGTAAATTGTTGTCGTAATTGAAAAAGGATACAAAACGTATGTAATTTCACAGTCAAACGTTTCCCCCCATCTCTCACTTGTGGATATGAATCACCTCACTAATATTGGCTTGGGGATGCGGCTATGCATGATACGTGAAATCAGTTGCTTAACAGATATTTAACAGATACAGATAGGCCATTTGGGCTCTGGTGAGTCCAGTCGCCCATTTTTGCAGTGATCAAATACTCACACTCCGAAGAGGGCTCCTCCAAGGTGAGCAGCATGATCAAACAGCCTCCATCCCATAATGAGCCCCGCTGCATCCATGGCAACGATCGCTTTCAAGGCCTAAAAAAAGAGCAATTTGCGTGGTAAGACTCTGCCTCCCACAACCCTACAGATGTTATATACAGCACTGCACCCCCAACAGCAACTCGCCCAAGCCTTCCCCATTTCTCCTTCTCCCAAATCCGTTCAGCTGATGTTCTGAAAGAGCTGCAAAATCTGGACCCCTACAAATCAGCCGGGCTAGACAATCTGGACCCTTTCTTTCTAAAAATTATCTGCCGAAATTGTTGCCAACCCTATTACTAGCCTGTTCAACCTCTCTTTCGTGTCGTCTGAGATTCCCAAAGATTGGAAAGCAGCTGCGGTCATCCCCCTCTTCAAAGGGGAGGGGACACTCTTGACCCAAACTGCTACAGACCTATATCTATTCTACCATGCCTTTCTAAGGTCTTCGAAAGCCAAGTCAACAAACAGATTACCGACCATTTCGAATCTCACCATACCTTCTCTGCTATGCAATCTGGTTTCAGAGCTGGTCATGGGTGCACCTCAGCCACGCTCAAGGTCCTAAACGATATCTTAACCGCCATCGATAAGAAACATTACTGTGCAACCGTATTCATTGATCTGGCCAAGGCTTTCGACTCTGTCAATCACCACATCCTCATCGGCAGACTCGACAGCCTTGGTTTCTCAAATGATTGCCTCGCCTGGTTCACCAACTACTTCTCTGATAGAGTTCAGTGTGTCAAATCGGAGGGTCTGCTGTCCGGACCTCTGGCAGTCTCTATGGGGGTGCCACAGGGTTCAATTCTTGGACCGACTCTCTTCTCTGTATACATCAATGAGGTCGCTCTTGCTGCTGGTGAGTCTCTGATCCACCTCTAAGCAGACGACACCATTCTGTATACTTCCGGCCCTTCTTTGGACACTGTGTTAACAACCCTCCAGGCAAGCTTCAATGCCATACAACTCTCCTTCCGTGGCCTCCAATTGCTCTTAAATACAAGTAAAACTAAATGCATGCTCTTCAACCGATCGCTACCTGCACCTACCCGCCTGTCCAAAATCACTACTCTGGACGGCTCTGACTTAGAATACGTGGACAACTACAAATACTTAGGTGTCTGGTTAGACTGTAAACTCTCCTTCCAGACCCATATCAAACATCTCCAATCCAAAGTTAAATCTAGAATTGGCTTCCTATTTCGCAACAAAGCATCCTTCACTCATGCTGCCAAACATACCCTTGTAAAACTGACCATCCTACCAATCCTCGACTTTGGCGATGTCATTTACAAAATAGCCTCCAATACCCTACTCAACAAATTGGATGCAGTCTATCACAGTGCAATCCGTTTTGTCACCAAAGCCCCATATAATACCCACCATTGCGACCTGTACGCTCTCGTTAGCTGGCCCTCGCTTCATACTCGTCGCCAAACCCACTGGCTCCATGTCATCTACAAGACCCTGCTAGGTAAAGTCCCCCCTTATCTCAGCTCGCTGGTCACCATAGCATCTCCCACCTGTAGCACACGCTCCAGCAGGTATATCTCTCTAGTCACCCCCAAAACCAATTCTTTCTTTGGCCGCCTCTCCTTCCAGTTCTCTGCTGCCAATGACTGGAACGAACTACAAAAATCTCTGAAACTGGAAACACTTATCTCCCTCACTAGCTTTAAGCACCAACTGTCAGAGCAGCTCACAGATTACTGCACCTGTACATAGCCCACCTATAATTTAGCCCAAACAACTGTATTTAATTAATTAATTTATTTTGCTCCTTTGCACCCCATTATTTTTATTTCTACTTTGCACATTCTTCCATGGCAAAACTACCATTCCAGTGTTTTACTTGCTATATTGTATTTACTTTGCCACCATGGCCTTTTTTGCCTTTACCTCCCTTCTCACCTCATTTGCTCACATTGTATATAGACTTGTTTATACTGTATTATTGACTGTATATTTGTTTTACTCCATGTGTAACTCTGTGTCGTTGTATCTGTCGAACTGCTTTGCTTTATCTTGGCCAGGTCGCAATTGTAAATGAGAACTCGTTCTCAACTTGCCTACCTGGTTAAATAAAGGTGAAATAACAAATAAAAAATTTAAAAATACACACACCTTCATTACAATGAATAGACGTGTTGAGCGCAGATGAACTATGTTATAAACATTGCTTTCACAGACCCCCAGTCTTTCATTCACAGACACTTGTTATTGCTCTCCTGTTTCCCTCAGTGAAGATGAGTGGAATGTCGTTACCACTGCTTTGCTTGACGTGTTCATACACAGGCACCCCTCCCACAAACACATGACATCACTCACGTTGCCTGCAGTGAAGCTGACCATGGGCAGGAGGATGATTCCCAGTTTGGCCTCGGGCATCTTGGTGCAGACCGCGGCCAGGACCGTCATGATGGCCCCTGACTGGAAGTCAAATCACAGGAAGTGACGTCAGAGCCAGGATCAGGAAGTGACATCAGAGCCAGGACCGACCACGGTAATAAACAGAGGAGACGTGAGTAATGTTGATTATCACTAAACCACCAACTCCCATTTTAATCATAACAGCAATGTAATAAGGTGTGTATGTTTCCTGGTTTAAAGAAATCACAGTACGATATTCTTTGGTCCTACAGTAATGAACAAGTGGACAGTATTGTATAGTAAAGTGTACCACAAATGGGGGACATGTGAGGACTCTTACCGCCCCAAGAGAGGGATGCAGGCGTCCCGTGCTGGTCTTACACAAGTAGCTCACCATAGTGGAGATCACGCCTGACAATGTAGAGAGACGAGAGTCAACAGCAGTCTCTGAAAATAACCTAACATATACACTCAAACACACGCAAATGAACAGACATCACACACACACACACAATATGTAGGCTGGTACCAGCAGAGAGATAGACAGCGAGGAACTGCTCCTTCCCCAGGAGAGAGACGATGCTGGAGGAGAAGGTCCACAGGACGTACATGTTGGCCGCCATGTGGATTATAGAGTAATGGCTGAAGGTGGAGAGGAGCATGGGAAGGCACCTCGTCTCTGGGAGGAAGAGGAAGGGAGAAGCGAATCAGTCTTATCATTGTGCAAAATTTAAATGGAGGCTAACAGTATTTTTTTTTACACAGATCTGCTCTTTCTCTCCAGGATAATGTATCCCCTGATGTGTGTTGATAATGCAGGCTTTCAGACTGAAGTCCAGGAGAACTATAGGGAGGAGAGAGTGTGACTACAAATCACTGTAGAGTTGGGAGGGATTTCTAAAATCGACCAAAAATAACAACATTATTTAGCTGCATTGAAATGACTCAACCCCAACGGGCCACCACCACCACACACAGAAACAGTACTTACTGGAGGCTGGGTTGGCAGTAAAGTACTTGACCATGAATCGTTGCATGGAGGGTATTCGCCAACAGCAGAGCACCACAGCATTGACCGCTATGATCCCTATCACAGAGAGATGATGGGAACAAAGGGTTAGAGGGTATTAATAAAGGTAGCTAACAGAGAACGGGTCACATCTGGACAGAGAGAACACTTATGGATATAGGCTAGCACAGACTGTATAATGCACAGGGTCATGTTTTGGTAGGCAACGAAATGTAAGAAAACGATGTCAAACGTTTACTATCTGAACATGTCCAATAAGAAACACTCAGTATCATTTTTCGTTCTACTCTGTGTCCTACTGAACACTACCTTGATTCCATGTCATGATGCAACTAAATTTCAACTCATGCTTTGAACATTTATGCCTTTGCTGGTCCTAAGGCAGCCTCTCTATCTTGTTGACCGTAATACCCTCAATTCAGGGGTAAGCACCAGCCGCCACAGTGTGTGCAAGCTTTTGCTCCATCCCTGCTCTAACACACTACAAATCAACTAATCATGGTCTTTAAATTTTAAACCATAGTCCACTTTAAATTAGGAGTGTTAGAGCTGGGCTGGAACGACATCTGAAGCACACACTGTGGTCCTCCTGGGCTGTAGTCCCTTTCAGGGATCCTTACCAGTGGCCATCTGCTGGCCCTCAGTCAGGCTGCTCCAGAAATCGTCTACAAAGGACATGAGCAGGATGATCTGTTTCTGGAAGTCTGTTAGCTGGTTCCACCAGTTGTGCCAGTATGTCATGTCTTGTGATGCCTTAGGATCCAAATACAAGAGGAGACACACATTTGTCATTTTCATGGTTCGTACAGACAGTGGCAAGTCAAATTCAAGGACTTTCATATAGATTTTCAAGGACCATCAATTTATTAAATGTTCCCATTATATGCAATTGTTTCTAGTCGCCACAGATGGCAGTATATCACCACAACAAAAAAATGGTTTACTATTCATCACTACCTAACAAGTTCTACTCAATAACAGTGGTGGAAAAAGTCCCCAAGCCTCATACCTGAGTAAAAGTAAAGATAACATAAAATGACTCAAGTAAAAGTGAGTCACCCAGTGTTACGGATACAGTTATCCTGTGTGTGTGTATCCTGTGTGTGTTTCTTTTCTCTCCTTCTCCCCTCACAGGTGAAAACCATCACTCCCCAATCAGTCAACAATCAATCATCAATCAGAAGACACACCTCCTCCTATTTCCTACCCTATCACAGTTCCTTCCCCATGGTTTAAAAACCCCATCATTTGTTTGCTCTCTAGCAATCTCTAGAGCAATCTCTCTGTAAATGCCATGTCTGTAGGTCTCTGTGTTTTACTCTCGCTTTGTGTCTTAACCTCTCTTTTGTTTAAAGCACCTCCATAGCACTTTGTCATCACCTGTGAGTATTGTTTTTGGTTATGGTGTTTGTTTGTTGCTGGTGGGAAAAAGGGGAAACCAAGACAAGTCGCCCATGGGCATACACTACCCGTAGGTGAACTTTGTTAAATACACTAGTTAGAACTGGGCAGACCACCCACTGTATTTTTGGTTAGTTAGTTAGCTGTTGTTAAAGTAGGCTAGTCTAGCTTAGGGGTGTTTTTGAATACTTATTGTTTCTTTCCTTGGGTCCAGCTCAGCCCCTTTTCCTGCTCCCCCCATTACCGTGTGTTTATAAATAAACCTTGAGTTTGACGGTAGATTTCTTTTGTCGTGGTTATTTCGTTCACACTTTTACTTTGTCACAATAATAATTTGCATGAGTTATGTTACGGGTCTCATTACCATCCCCCCCTAGACTGTCGGGCCAAAAGGGATTCGTAACACCCAGTAAAAAAAGTCAGCAAGCGCAGGAAAAGGTCCCCAAGCGTCATACTTGAGTAAAAGTAAAGATACCTTAACATAAAATGACTCAAGTGAAAGTGACAGTCACCCAGTAAAATACTACTTGAGTAAAAGTCTACAAGTATTTGGTTTTAGATATACTTATGTATCAAAAATGTATTTGCTAAAATATACTTAAGTATGAAAAATAAAAGTATAAATAATTTCAAATTCTTTATTATGCAAATCAGACTGCACAATTTTCTTTTTCTTTATATTTACAGATAGCCAGAGGCACACTCCAATACTCAGACATAATTTACAAATGAAGCGTGTGTTTAGTGAGTCAACCAGATCAGAGGCAGCAGGGATGTTCTCTTGATAAGTGCGTGAATTGGAGCATTTTCCTGTCCTGCTAAGCATTCAAAATGTAGCTAGTGCTTCTGGGTGTCAGGGAAAATGTATGGAGTAAAAAGTACATTATTCTCTTAAGGAATGTAGTGAAGTAAAAGTTGTCCAAAATATAAATAGTAAAGTACAGATAGTCTGAAAATTATTTATGTAGTACTTTACACCACTGCTCAATCAAACGTGTTGACTGATGATGTTGACTGATTTCCTCATATGAACTGTAACTCAGTAAAATCTTTTAAATTGTTGCATGTTGCGTTTATATTTTTGTTCAGTGTACATATTCAATTGTCTAAATAGTCTGAAAATGTCACTACATTTTTAGGTCCCACAGGCTATCCCAACACATAATGACATGAAAGTGAATTCTGACAGTATAAAATGTATCTTAGTTGGCTCTGAAATGTTGTGTTCTATACCCATTTGAAGAGAACCAAGTTAATGTGTTAGATAAGATGAAAGATTCTCTCAGGGGACCCTATTTAAATTTTAGGGGACCCCACATGGGTCCCGGCCCCCTAGTTTGGGAACCACTGTCCTACTAACCTGTCTGCCTGCTGGCTTCAATGCTTCCTCTCTCTGTGCATCTCCTTTGCCTCCTTCATTGCAGCCTGACTCACCACTGTCTTGTCTCACTACTCTCTATTTTGTTATGAGAACTTCTAGCAGCCATTCATAAACATCAATATCCTGCCAGGCAGGTTTGAATCTATGGGGCCTGGCGAGTGGCACAGTGGTCTAAGGCACTGCATCGCAGTGCTAGTTGTGCCACTAGAGGTCCAGGCTCTGTCGTGACCAGGAGACTCATGGGGCAGTGCACAATTGGCCCAGCATCGTCCGGGTTAGGGGAGGGTTTGGTCGGCAGGGATGTTCTTGTCCCATCGCACACTAGCGACTCCTGTGGCGGGCCAGGCGCAATGCACACTGACACGGTCACCAGGTGTATGGTGTTTCCTCCGACACATTGGTGCGGCTGGCTTCTGGGTTAAACGAACAGTGTGTCAAGAAGCAGTTCGGCTTGGCTGGATCGTGTTTCGGAGGACGCATAGCTCTCGACATTCGTCTATCCCGAGTCTGTACGGGAGTTGCAGCGAAGGGACAAGACTATAACTTGGGGAGAGAAAAGACGAGAATTTTTTTGGGGAATCTACATTTGCCCAACATTCTAGCTATCAATGTGACGTTTTGGTGGCACCTAATCAGTCAGTTCTGTACCTGCCTGGTTGAGTGGAAGTGTGGGGGGAATGAGCACGCCTGGCAACCCAACACATGAGGAAATAAAACTCAGTAGTCTGCCTGTAAATGAATTAGCAAAACCACTAAATTGTTCTAATATTTTCCAAATTAACATATTTGACCATTTTCTGTTCTCCTCTTTTAATTCAAGTACTTTTCAAGTACCAACTTGAGAAAATGTCAAATTTGAGGTATTTAAGTTCCAAATTCAAGCACCTCAAGCATCCTGTACAAAACCCTGCATTTTGTCACACAAATAATACATCTCCATCACACCCTTACCTTTCCGTTTTTCTCCTGCTCAGCCTCGTCCTTGGCCGTCTTCACTCGTGACTTCAAGGACTCGTATTGCAAGATGGCGGCCGCACCAAAGGAGCACCCTGTAAACTAACATGGAGTCAGACAAGCTTACCTTCCTTTTTCTTGGACTGCCCACCGTGCAGCTTTGTTCACTTGATAAACATTTACTTGTAAGTTACTTCTTATGGCCGGGGGCAGTATTGAGTAGTTTGGATGAATAAGGTGCCAAGAGTAAACTGCCTGCTACTCAGGCCCAGAAGCTAAGATATGCATATCATTAGTAGATGTGGATAGAAAAAACTCTGAAGTTTCTAAAACTGTTTGAATGATGTCTGTGAGTATAACAGAACTCACATGGCAGGCAAACACCTGAGAAAAAAATTCAACCAGGAAGTGGGAAATCTGAGGTTTGTAGGTTTTCAAGTCTTTGCCTATCCAATATACAGTGCAAAATTTGGTTCGATTGCACTTCCTAAGGCTTCCACTCGATGTCAACAGTCTTTAGAACCTTGTTTCAGGCTTCTACTGTGAAGGGGGAGAGAATAAGAACTGTTTGAGTCAGGTGTCTGGCAGAATGCCATGAGCTCAGTCTCGCCCATGAGAGTTAGCTGCGTTCCTTTCTAAATACAAAGGAATCGTCCGGTTGGAATATTATTGAAGATTTATGATAAAAACATCCTAAAGCTGGATTCTATACATCGTTTGACATGTTTCTACGAACTGTAATGAAACTGTCGACTGAACTAAGTGCCTGCCCCTTGTGAATTTGGATTTGTGAACTACGCGCAAACAAAAAGGAGGTATTTGGACATAAATTATGGACTTTATCGAACAAAACGTTTATTATGGAACTGGGATTCCTGGGAGTGCATTCCGATGATGATCATCAAAGGTAAGTGAATATTTATAATGCTATTTCTGACTTCTGTTGACTCCACAACATGGCGGGTATCTGTATGGCTTGTTTTGGTGCCTGAGCGCTGTAATCAGATTATTGCATGGAGTGCTTTTAAAAAAAAAAAATCTGACAAAGCGGTTGCATTAAGGAGAAGTTTATCTATAATTCCATGCATAACACGTATCTTTTATCAATGTTTCTTATGACTATTTCTGTAAATTGATGTGGGTCTCTGAAAAATCACCGGATGTTTTGGAAGCAAAACATTACTGAACATAACGCGCCAATGTAAACTGAGATTTTTGGATATAAATATGAACTTTATCGAACAAAACATACATGTATTGTGTAGCATGAAGTCCTATGAGTGTCATCTGATGAAGATCATCAAATGTTAGTGATTCATTTTCTCTATTTCTGCTTTTTGTGACTCCTCTCTTTGGCTGGAAAAATGGCTGTGTTTTTCTGTGACTAGGTGCTGACCTAACATAATCACATGGTAAACTTTCGTCGTGAAGCCTTTTTGAAATCAGACACTGTGGTGGGATTAACAACAATCTTTAAAATGGTGTATAATACTTGTATGTTTGAGGAATTTTAATTATGAGTATTTGGTTGTTTGAATTTGGCGCCCTGAAGCTTTCACTGGCTGTTGTCATATCGATCCCGTTAATGGGATTTCAGCCGTAAGAAGTTTTAAAGACATTTAAAACATGTGATACAGTTGAAGTCGGAAGTTTACGTACACTGTAGCCAAATACATTTTTCACAATTCCTGACATTTAATCCTAGTTTTAGGTCTGTTTTAGGTCAGTTAGGATCACCACTTTATTTTAAGAATGTGAAATGTCAGAATAACAGTAGAGATAATGCTTTTATTTCTTTCATCACATTCCCAGTGGGTCAGAAGTTTACATACACTCAATTAGTATTTGGTAGCAATGCCTTTAAATTGTTTAACTTGGGTCAAACGTTTTGGGTAGCCTTCCACAAGCTTTCCACAATAAGTTGGGTGAATTTTGGCCCATTCCTCCAGACAGAGCTGGTGTAACTGAGTCAGGTTTGTAGGCCTCCTTGCTCACACACACTTCTTCAGTTCTGACCACATATTTTCTATAGGATTGAGGTCAGGGCTTTGTGATGGCCACTCCAATACCTTGACTTTGTTGTCCTTAAGCCATTTTGCCATAACTTTGGAAGTATGCTTGGGGTCATTGTCCATTTGCGACCAAGCTTTAACCTCCTGACTGATGTCTTGAGATGTTTCTTCAATATAACCACACAATTTTTTTCCCTCATGATGCCATCTATTTTGTGAAGTGCACCAGTCCCCCCTGCAGCAAAGCACCCCCACAACATGATGCTGCCACCCCGTGCTTCACGAATGGGATGGTGTTCTTCAGCTTGCAAGCCTACCCCTTTTTCCTCCAAAGATAACGGTGGTCATTATGGCCAAACAGTTCTATTTTTGTTTCATCAGACCAGAGGACATTTCTCCAAAAAGTATGATCTTTGTCCTCATGTGCAGTTGCAAATCGTAGTCTGGCTTTTTTATGGTGATTTTGGAGCAGCGGCTTCTTCCTTGCTGAGCGGCCTTTCAGGTTATGTTGATATAGGACTTGTTTTACTGTGGATATAGATACTTTTGTACCTGTTTCCTCCAGCATCATCACAAGGTCCTTTGCTGTTGTTCTGGGATTGATTTGCACTTTTCACACCAAAGTACGTTCATCTCTAGGAGACAGAAGGAGTCTCCTTCCTGAGCGGTATGGCAGCTGCGTGGTCCCATGGTGTTTATACTTGCGTACTATTGTTTGTACAGATGAATGTGGTACCTTCAGGCATTTGGAAATTGCTCCCAAGGATGAACCAGACTTTTGGAGGTCTACAATTTTTTGGGATTTTCCCATGATGTCAATCAAAATACATCTACAGGTATACGCCAGGACAGCGGAGTCAATCACCACCTTCCGGAGACACCTGAAACCCCACCTCTTTCAGGAATACCTAGGATAGGATAAAGTAATCCTTCTCACCCCCCTGCTACCTTACTAGATTTAGATGCACTATTGTAAAGGGGCTGTTCCACTGGATGTCTTAAGGTGAACGCACCAATTTGTAAGTCGCTCTGGATAAGAGCGTCTGCTAAATGACTTAAATGTAAATGTATACCTCCAATTGACTCAAATTATGTAAATTAGCCTATCAGAAGCTTCTAAAGCCATGACATCATTTTTGGGAATTTTCCAAGCTGTTTAAAGGCACAGTCAACTTAGTTATTGTAAACTTCTGACCCACTGGATTTGTGATACAGTTGAAATATAAGTGAAATAATCTGTCTGTAAACAATTATTGGAAAAGTTACTTGTGTCATGCACAAAGTAGGTGTCCTAACCGACTTGCCAAAACTATAGTTTGTTAACAAGAAATTTGTGGAGTGGTTTAAAAAACTAGTTTTAATGACTCCAACCGAAGTGAAATGTAAACTTCCCGACTTCAACTGTATATGATTCGGTATGTTAAATATGAATACTCAATTAATACATATGAATCAAATGCATGAAAACTATAGAACGGTGACTTCCCATATGACCATTTTTGGGGAATAAAAAAGGCTAGAACCTACCCCTATTGTGAACATAAAGGGCTTGAACAGCTTCCCAGTACGCCTGGGGGCCGCGCCAGGGGGTGGGGGTCCTGATTTAGGGGGCACCGCTTTCCGAGACACCACCGCATCGGCAGCCTCAGAGGGGGGAGGGCCTGTTTCTTCTGGGATGACCCGGTCCCTCTTCCATGTCTCTGGTCTCCTTGCTTCTTTCCGGAAACCACACCTCTGCTGGGGGTGGAGGGTGAACCTTTAGAAGGGTACACAGGAAGACAACTTGTGAACACACATTGGTTGGGAACAGATGATCCATAGATCTACAGATTATGCGGATGTGTGGATGTTTTCATTAATCTTTTCCTTGGTTTCATCCAGATGAGTAGGTCATTGGTCACAGCTCATCGAACGCTGACGAAATGCGTTTTGCAAGAATACTATATCTCATTGTACTTCAGGTCTCTACTGCTGATGCACCCTCTTGACCTTAACACTGGCCACGCCCCCGTTTGGTAAGTTCCTGGCAGCCACAATGCGGATGAACGTTAAGACCTAGGGAAATAGTAATGGCGTCTTTTTGTAGGCACTAACTCTGCCATGGTTTGTTGGACAAAGCCTATGGGGAAATGAATGCCGTTTTTGGAGGGTTTTTGGAAAACACTGAGAATAATGTTTATGGTAAAACGAGTAAAGTCTGTGGTACACACAGGCTTAGGATATCTTATACATTTTGTTCTATGACATCAGCTAATATTACTTTTTGTGAATTTTGAAGCATTTATGTAATCAAAACAAGCACAAAGCACAAATTCTTCATAATTCATAAAAGGTTAACTGACTTGATTTTTTTAAAACAAAATCTCATACAACAAAACATATTCAGCGTTTATCCCAAAACATTTCCCCCATACGGATGAACGAACCAGAGGTAACACATTTCCCCCATACGGATGGCTGAACGAACCAGAGGTAACACATTTCCCCCATACGGATGAACGAACCAGAGGTAACACATTTCCCCCATACGGATGAACGAACCAGAGGTAACACATTTCCCCCATACGGATGGCTGAACGAACCAGAGGTAACACATTTCCCCCATACGGATGGCTGAACGAACCAGAGGTAACATTTCCCCCATACGGATGGCTGAACGAACCAGAGGTAACACATTTCCCCATACGGATGGCTGAACAGACCAGAGGTAACACATTTCCCCATACGGATGGCTGAACAGACCAGAGGTAACACATTTCCCCATACGGATGGCTGAACGAACCAGAGGTAACACATTTCCCCCATAACACGGATGAACGACCAGAGGTAACACATTTCCCCATACGGATGGCTGAACGAACCAGAGGTAACACATTTCCCCCATACGGATGGCTGAACGAACCAGAGGTAACACATTTCCCCCATACGGATGGCTGAACGAACCAGAGGTAATGGCACATTTCCCCCCCATACGGATGGCTGAACGAACCAGAGGTAACACATTTCCCCCATACGGATGGCTGAACCAGAGGTAACACATTTCCCCCCAGAGGATGGCTGAACACATTTCCCCCATACGGATGGCTGAACAGACCAGAGGTAACACATTTCCCCCATACGGATGGCTGAACGAACCAGAGGTAACACATTTCCCCCATACGGATGGCTGAACGAACCAGAGGTAACACATTTCCCCCATACGGATGGCTGAACGAACCAGAGGTAACACATTTCCCCCATACGGATGGCTGAACGAACCAGAGGTAACACATTTCCCCCATACGGATGGCTGAACGAACCAGAGGTAACACATTTCCCCCATACGGATGGCTGAACGAACCAGAGGTAACACATTTCCCCATACGGATGGCTGAACAGACCAGAGGTAACACATTTCCCCCATACGGATGAAGAGGTAACACATTTCCCCCATACGGATGGCTGACCAGAGGTAACACATTTCCCCCATACGGATGGCTGAACGAACCAGAGGTAACACATTTCCCCATACGGATGGCTGAACGAACCAGAGGTAACACATTTCCCCCATACGGATGGCTGAACAGACCAGAGGTAACACATTTCCCCATACGGATGGCTGAACGAACCAGAGGTAACCAGATGGTAACAGAGGTAACATTTCCCCATACGGATGGATGAACGAACCAGAGGTAACACATTTCCCCCATACGGATGGATGAACTGGATGGATGAACAGACCAGAGGTAACACATTTCCCCCATACGGATGGCTGAACGAACCAGAGGTAACACATTTCCCCCGGATGACGGATGGCTTTCCCCATACGGATGATGAACGAACCAGAGGTAACACATTTCCCCCATACGGATGGCTGAACGAACCAGAGGTAACACATTTCCCCATACGGATGGCTGAACGAACCAGAGGTAACACATTTCCCCATACGGATGGATGAACGAACCAGAGGTAACACATTTCCCCCATACGGATGGATGAACGAACCAGAGGTAACACATTTCCCCATACGGATGGCTGAACGACCAGAGGTAACACATTTCCCCCATTAGGATGGCTGAGGTAACACATTTCCCCCAGAGGATGAACACATTTCCCCCATTAGGATGGCTGAACGAACAGAGGTAACACATTTCCCCATTAGGATGGCTGAACGAACCAGAGGTAACACATTTCCCCATACGGATGGCTGAACAGACCAGAGGTAACACATTTCCCCCATACGGATGGCTGAACGAACCAGAGGTAACACATTTCCCCATACGGATGGATGAACGAACCAGAGGTAACACATTTCCCCATACGGATGGATGAACGAACCAGAGGTAACACATTTCCCCCCATAGGATGGCTGAACGAACCAGAGGTAACACATTTCCCCCATACGGATGGCTGAACGAACCAGAGGTAACACATTTGGATGAACCCAGAGGTACGGATGGGATGAACGAACCAGAGGTAACACATTTCCCCCATACGGATGGATGAACAGACCAGAGGTAACACATTTCCCCATACGGATGGATGAACGAACCAGAGGTAACACATTTCCCCATACGGATGGATGAACGCAACCAGAGGTAACACATTTCCCCCATTAGGATGGATGAACGAACCAGAGGTAACACATTTCCCCCATACGGATGGATGAACGAACCAGAGGTAACACATTTCCCCCATACGGATGGATGAACGAACCAGAGGTAACACATTTCCCCCATACGGATGGATGAACGAACCAGAGGTAACACATTTCCCCCATACGGATGGATGAACGAACCAGAGGTAACACATTTCCCCCATACGGATGGATGAACGAACCAGAGGTAACACATTTCCCCCATACGGATGGATGAACGAACCAGAGGTAACACATTTCCCCCATACGGATGGATGAACGAACCAGAGGTAACACATTTCCCCCATACGGATGGATGAACGAACCAGAGGTAACACATTTCCCCCATACGGATGGATGAACGAACCAGAGGTAACACATTTCCCCCATACGGATGAACGAACCAGAGGTAACACATTTCCCCCATACGGATGGATGAACGAACCAGAGGTAACACATTTCCCCCATTAGGATGGCTGAACGAACCAGAGGTAACACATTTCCCCCATTAGGATGGCTGAACGAACCAGAGGTAACACATTTCCCCCATAGGATGGCTGAACGAACCAGAGGTAACACATTTCCCCCATACGGATGGCTGAACGAACCAGAGGTAACACATTTCCCCCATACGGATGGCTGAACCAGAGGTACCAGGAGGTAACACATTTCCCCCATACGGATGGCTGAACGAACCAGAGGTAACACATTTCCCCCATACGGATGGCTGAACCAGAACCAGGATGGCTAACAGAGGTAACATTTCCCCCATACGGATGGCTGAACGAACCAGAGGTAACACATTTCCCCCATACGGATGGCTGAACGAACCAGAGGTAACACATTTCCCCCATACGGATGAACGAACCAGAGGTAACACATTTCCCCCATACGGATGGCTGAACGAACCAGAGGTAACACATTTCCGGGTTTTGGTACTACCAGCTGTGAGCTCTATAGCTGAGGTGCAAAAAGATGGCGGCCTCCATGCACTTACCACAAATTCCTAGTTTTGCCAAGTTTGCCATATTGTGCATTTCTCTCCGTTAGGGTAGCCTAGTGGTTAGAGTGTTGGACTAGTAACCGAAAGGTTGCAAGTTCAAATCCCCGAGCTGACAAGGTAAAAATCTGTCGTTCTGCCCCTGAACTGGCAGTTAACCCACTGTTCCTAGGCCGTCATTGAAAATAAAAATTTGTTCTTAACTGACTTGCCTGGTTAAATAAAGGTTAAAAAAAAAATGTTTAAAAAGGTGTATGTTAATTAGTAGAGTATACATGATGCCAATTTTATCTTCAAGACGCCAATAATTTCATCTATAAGTCTTTGCTAGGTAAAGCCCCACCTTATCTCAGCTCACTGGTCATCATAGCAACACCCACCCGTAGCACGCGCTCCAGCTGGTACATTGCACTGGTCATCCCCAAAGCCAAAAGTTACATTGGCCGCCTTTCCTTCCAGTTCTCTGCTACCAATGACTGGAACTAATTGCAAAAATCTCTGAAGCTGGAGTCTTATATCGCTCTCTAACTCTAAGCATCAGCTGTCTGAGCAGCTTACTGATCACTGTACCTGTACAGAGCCAATCTGTAAATAGCCCACCCGACTACCTCATCCCCATATTATTACTTACACTCTTGCTCTTTTGCACCCCAATATCTCTACTTGCACATTATCATCTGCACATCTATCACTCCAGTATTAATGCTAAATTGTAAATATTTTCACCTATAGGGCCTATTTATTGCCTACCTCCCTACTCTTCTACATTTGCACACACTGTACATAAATAGAAAAATCTTTATTTTGTGTTATTGACTGTACATTTGTTTATGTGTAACTCTGTGTTGTTTTTGTCACACTGCTTTGCTTTATCTTAGCTAGGTTGCAGTTGTAAATGAGAACTTGTTCTCAACTGGCCTACCTGCTGAAATAAACTGAAAGAATTTGAAAAAAAACCGATGCTGCGAGCCTTAGTTTAAAAACTGGGTGGATAGTGCTAAAACAAGGACCTCATATCTGAATTCTGTCAGTTTTTTGCACATTCACCATGGTCACCATGGAGTGGTGAGGAGGATTGTATAACTAACTAAAGAGTTTTGAAGTTGAGGGTGCAGTATTTCTGAAGTTTGGCAATGAGGACAAAAACTAGCATAGTTTAGCCAGGGAAAACGAGCTAAGGCCTACTGCGCATGTGCACCAGCTGGGCTAATTCAGGAGATGGATAGTCTTCTTTGGTATAATGGTGTTCCCAACAACTATGTTATGCTAACTAGCTAGCCAGAGGTTGCATAGCAACAGCATCAACTTCCGGTAGACAGGCAAAGAGCTAGTACGCTCAACTGAACTGAATCAACTAATAGTGTGTAGTATATACTCATTAAGTATGTAGAATACAGTATGTTAGTATTCGAACACAGCTTCCGTGTCTGGAAGCGAATTCACCATTCATATTCTGGTTTCAGATTAATTGAAGCATCATTCTAAGCTTTGTTTTTTACAATTGACAGTTACAGCTGATTTCGGGATTGTATATCGATTTGCTCACCTTAAATAATTATTCTGAGTTATTAGTTTCAGTCTCTGAATTGTTTAATCAAACTTTTCGTCGCCATCTCCTGATATCAAGCCATAAAAACTACAATCCATCTCCGTCCGAGTGTGAGGTAAGGGAAAAGTGGAAATGGTGGAAGCAGAAGTATCGTTTGAAGCTGAAAGCATGTCGAGTACAGTTGTCGAGAAAGATGAGTGGACAACAGTGAAGTCCAAGAATGGAACAAAAATCAAGTGATCTGAGTTATTAATTGTACTGCACTAGAGTCGAATAAACAACATATCTGCAGCCGATCAGCTTTTGGGCCTCCAAGACTTCACAGGCAGAAGCACTGCAAATACTTATTTTATTACATTTTTTCACTACAATTACTACTGTCGCCAGGAAATGTCCCGCCATCACCAAATCCTTCTGAGCCTGTGTAGGCACCTGACTTGAATTTTGTAATTGATAGTTTGAATTGATAAAAAAAAATATCTACTATTATTATAATTATATTTTGTATTTTTTTTACCCTGCATTTTTTCCTTTTGGGATCTTTATTACCCACCTGTACAGTATGATATATATATAATTTATCAATTCAAACTATCAATAACAAAATTCAAATCAGCCTACTTTTCTGTTTTAATCAGGTCCCCAGGTCACACAGACTCAGAAGGATTTTGTGATGGCGGGAGTCATTACTTTATTACATTGCTCAACATTTGTCCTAATTAGTTAAAGCAATGATTTTGTATCGCTCTCATTGTAGTTCGGCTGAATATTTTCCGCCATTTTTTTCAAATCTGAAAACGATGTGAAGCCACGCCCATAATGCTAAAGAATTGCATTTATGGGCCTTTTAAAGTATGGAAATAGTGTCCTCTGATTGTATACTTCATATTTTGGCAAACTTAGTACGACATCTGGGAACTTCTGGCATACTAACTATATCCATACTATGATAAATAAGCATACTATATACACAATTCACGTAACAAATAGTATGGTTAGTATAAGCATTCAACACAGCTAGAGACTCCTCCTCACCACTACTGCATTCTCTCTCCTTCTCAAAACCCATTGGAGGAGAAAGTCGGAGGGGCGGGATCTCTGGCTTTCTCATCCAATGGGTTTTGAGAAGGAGAGAGGAAGGGAGGTGTATGCAATTGAGATGTTGCAGATATTTCTTTGCGGTTTACCATTAATTTATTATTTTAACCATTAATTTATTCCTCAAAAAGCGTGGATACATAATAATAGCGTTGTGACGGACTTGGCCTATTTTGCAAAGCAATAACCAAACCTTCCATGCCAAATACAGTGAAGTGTCGTTATGCTGAATAGATTTGAATGCGACTGTCATTGGGCTTGTTCGACATCACAGCCGACAGTGTAGGAGACTGCCGACTGGATGATCTACAAATCACCATGCATCATAAATAACTACTCTGTAGGTCAGTCAGTCAGTGACCATTTACCCATTATTCATCATGGATTTGATGCTCTCGAACACGGCCAGTGTCATTCTAAATAAATGACGAGACAACCGTACAGCTTTGATATTGAACAAAGCTAAAATTGTAGCAATAGTATTTACACACTTAACTACCGCAATTAATGCAGTAAAGTTATCTAAAAATTACAGTCAGAAGATGGTTAGGTAACCAGTGCAACAACCAATGTCGTAACTTCGTTGTTGTTCGCAACAATGTTCCAACGTGAATATATCGCGTAACCGGCTCTCTCCATTGCTCACCTGCTACCTCTCGAAACTGTGGAAACAGAATTTATACATTCTGTTTTGGTCCATTTGACAAAATATCCTCTCCACGCCATTTTATGACCCCAACCGAACGTCGCACAACGGTCACTGCCGGGTTGGGATAAAGATTCTATGCTTACCGAGATTACAGACAGTCTAGCCTACGTTCGACCGTAGCGGAGAAGGGTAGGTTATCTTAGAATTCTAGAATATCTTCGTTCGGATTCAGTGCTGAGTAAGTTGGTCTATGTTGAACAGAGAGCTACACTTTACAGTATAATTAATTTTCTGCGTGTAGAAATCAGATATGTGCAAATGTGAAATCTTTGTGCATTTCCCCCAAAACATAGGAAAACAGAACTGAGAGTAGTAGACTGTCTAACCACCTCATGTTAATAATATTTATAATATTTTACTGCCCCCTAGTGGAAAATGTTCTAACAACTGTGCAACATCTGGCTGAGGACCAAAGATATGTGAGAAAGAGAGGGGGGAGGAAGGGAAAATGTATAGGCTTTATTCATAGGATCACCAGGAGAGGAGTGTTGTCTCGACTGAGACGAGGTTAAGAGTATCGACCGCCCTGGGCTTGATTATTGCCACCTGGACAGACTCCACAAAGTTTTCACAAAGCTTGCCAAAGATCCCAGAAATAGGTAGGCGAAAGAAGGTGGAATTTACCTCTAGAATAGCTGCACTGCAGTCTTTGAAAAAAGGAACTGCCCCACACCATTGTGCCGCCCCACAACTTGCACATCACATGCTTGACTTGCACAGAGCTTGCTACTGTAACTAACTGTACATTGCATCCTTTCACTCTGCTAACCTTTATTGTACCCCATTTAGTATTAGTTTGTTGTGGACAGGAAAGAGAATAGGGAGAGAACAAGAACATACGAGGCAATTGAGAGGGGGAAAGACACAGGAAAGAAAGACGATAGGAGTTGATGTTGGAACGTTGTTGTGTTTGGAAACGAATCGGACAGATACAAAAGAGAAAGTGAGATACTTTAGGACAGAGACAATGAGAGAGGAAAATGAAAAACAGAAAGCGAGGGGTAGAGAGAGATAAGAGTCTAACTTTGCCAGAGAGTGTAAACCCCAAGGACACGCTGCCAAGTTAGATGATATTCTGCAGGTCTAGGTCTGAAGAGAGGAGAGGGAAAGAGGCGAGATGGTGAGGGAAGAGGAGAGAAGGTACAGGGGAGGAGAAACGACAGAAAGTGGAGAAGTCAAGATGGAAAGGAGAAGAAGAAAAGAACAGAGGGCATAAATATTTGAGAGGCCCCAGAAGTAGACTTAGGTAAAAGCTGTTGGTGGTTTAGGGTTGGCTGTTAAACTCTATTAAGCATGCATGATTACATTAGTGCAGTGGTTCTCAAACCTCTCCTCAGGGACCCCCGGCCATTCCATGTATTTGATCTATTCTACAGCTATTCTGATTCAACTTGGCAACTAATCATCAAGCCCTTCAATAGGTGAATCAGGTGAGCTCGTCCAGAGCTACAACAAAATTGTGAACCATCCCCCCGAAGAGAGGTTTGAGAACCACTGCATTACTATACCGCACAAGTCTGCTCAACCCTTCAGCACTGCAACAACAGACACACACACTCTCTTTCACTCTCTCTCCCCCTGTGGTGGAAAAGTCTGTAGAGGACTCTGGGTTCCTCCCTGATCGATACAGTGCATTTTTCCCAGCAGTGGTCTGGTGTCTTCTTTCAGGTCCTCTTATCGATCTGCCATGAACAGACGCCAACCAGGGTCCTCTTCTGTCTGCATAAGGGCAGGCAATGGCATCAGTCATGTGACAGGAAGTGTCTTGTCTGGGTGTGTCTCTGTGGCTGCATTTAAACAGGTAACCCAATTCTATTATTTTTCCCAACTATTGGAAAAAATATCTGATTTGTCAAAAGGCCAATTTAGTGGCTAAAGATCAAAAATAGTCTGCCTGTATAAACACAGCCTGTGTATCTGGAATGGATGGATATAACTTGCCACCACTTCTATCTCTAGCTTCTTTCTCTCCCTCACATCCCAATAATCGGTGGCTAGTTTGAAGGTCAGGGAGGGTATCAAATCAAATCTTATTTGTCACATGGTCGAGTATGTTTATTAAAATAATATATATATTTCACCTTTATTTAACCAGGTCAGCTAGTTGAGAACAAGTTCTCATTTGCAACAACTTGGCCAAGATAAAGCAAAGCAGTTCGACACATACAACAACACAGAGATACACATGGAATAAGCAAACATACAGTCAATAATACAGTAGAAAAAAAGTATATATACAGTATGTAAATACAACAGCTGTAGGTAGACCTTTCCATGAAATGCTGACTTAAGACCCCTTAACCAACAATGCAGAGTTTTAAAAAAGCAAGTAAGAAAAATGTGCTGAGTAATCTAAAGGAAAAATAGTAACACAATAAAATAACAATAACAAGGCTACAGTATATAGAAGGGGTACGGGTACTGGTACCGAGTCAATGTGCAGGGCTACGGATTAGTTGAGGTAATATGTACATGTAGGAAGGGGTACATAGATAATAAAAATAGAGTAGCAGCAGTGTGTGTGTAGCATCAATATACATGTGTGTGTGTCCGTGTGTGGATGCTCTCGATGTTGCAGCTGTAGAACCTTTTGAGGATCTTTTAGTTTTCTGAGGGGGAAATAGGCTTTGTTGTGCCCTCTTCACGACTGTGTTGGTGTGTTTGGACCCTGATAGGTCCTTAGTGATTTGGACACCAAGGAACTTGAAGCTCTCAACCTGCTCCACTAAAGCCCCGTCGATGCGAATGGGGGCGTGCTCGGCCCTCCTTTTCCTGTATTTCACGATCAGCTCCCATGTCTTGATCACGTTGAGGGAGAGGTTGTTGTCCTGGCACCACACTGCCAGGTCTCTGACCCCCTCCCTATAGGCTGTCTTATCGTCGTCATTGGTGATCAGGCCTACCACCGTCGTGTCGTCGGCAAACTTAATGATAATGTTGGAGTTGTGCCTGGCATGCAGTCGTGGGTGAACAGGAAGTACAGGAGGGGACTGAGCACGCACCCCTGGGGAGCTCCAGTGTTGAGGATCAGTGTGGCAGATGTGTTGCTATCTACCCTCACCACCTGGGGGCGGCCTGTCAGGAAGTCCAGGATCCAGTTGCAGAGGGAGGTGTTTAGTCCCAGGATCCTTAGCTTATGTTGGAGTTGTGCTTGGCCAGGAGGCCAAGGGGACTAAGCACACACCCCTGAGGGGCCCCCGTGTTGAGGGTTAGTGTGGCGGATGTGTTGTTGCCTACCCTTACCACCTCGGGGCAGCCCGTCAGGAAGTCCAGGATCCAGATGCAGAGGGAAGTGTTCAGTCCCAGGGTCCTTAGCTTAGTGATGAGCAATGAGGGTACTATGGTGTTGAACGCTGAATAGTATTCTAACGTAGGTGGGAATGGGCATTGTGTGAGTGCAATAGAGATTGCATTGTCTGTGGATCTGTTCGGGCGGTATGCGAATCTGAGTGGGTCCAGGGTTTCTGGGATGGTGGTGTTGATGTGAGCCATGACTTTCAAAGCATTTCATTTCTATAGATGTGAGTGCTACAGGGCGGTAGTCATTTAGGCAGGTTACCGTGGCATTCTTGGGCACAGGGACTATGGTGGTCTGCTTGAAACATGTAGGTATTAGAGAGGTTGAAAATATTAGTGAAGACACTTGTCAGATGGTCAGCGCATGCTCTGAGTACGCGTCATGGTAATCCATCTGGCCCTGCAGCCTTGTGAATGTTAACCTGTTTAAAGGTCTTACTCACATCGGCTACGGAGAGCATGATGACACAGTCGTCCGGAACAGCTGGTGCTTTCATGCATGGTTCAGTTTTGCTTGCCTCGAAGCGAGCATAGAAAGCAATTAGCTTGTCTGGTAGGCTCTGCGTCACTGGGCAGCTAGGGGATGGGTTTCCCTTTGTAATCCATGATAGTTTGCAAGCCCTGCCACATCCGAAGAGCGTCAGAGTATTAGGATTTGATCTTAGTCCTGTATTGTCGCTTTGCCTGTTTGATGGTTCATCTGATTAGTGTCCCGCTCCTTGAAAGCAGCAGGTCTAGCCTTTAGCGCAGTGTGGATGTTACCTGTAAACCATTACTTCTGGTTGGGATAGGTCACTGTGGGGGGGGATGTCGTCGATGCACTTATTAATGAAGCCGGTGACAGATGTGGTATACTCTTCAATGCCATCGGATGAATCCCAGAACATATTCCAGTATGTGCTAGTGAAACAGTTCTGTAGCTTAGCATCCGCTTCATTGGACCACTTCCGTATTGAGCGGTACTTCCTGATACCGCCCACCACCATACTGACAGACACTCCCACCCACCACCAGACTGACAGACACTCCCACCCACCACCAGACTGACAGACACTCCCACCCACCACCAGACTGACAGACATTCCCACCCACCACCAGACTGACAGACACTCCCACCCACCACCAGACTGACAGACATTCCCACCCACCACCAGACTGACAGACACTCCCACCCACCACCAGACTGACAGACACTCCCACCCACCACCAGACTGACAGACACTCCCACCCACCACCAGACACTCTCACCCACCACCAGACTGACAGACACTCCCACCCACCACCAGACTGACAGACACTCCCACCCACCACCAGACTGACAGACACTCCCACCCACCACCATACTGACAGACACTCCCACCTTCCACCAGACTGACAGAAACTCCCACCCAAGACCCAAGTTCAATAAAGGCTGTGTGTCCCTTGCCTTGAGGCCAGTCTGTTTGGCGTGACAATGACCACAGGAGGCAGATCCGGAACAACTGTGTTCCATCTACTGTTTCACTAACTCCCCACCCTTTTCAAGAGTTTGTCCATTACTATGGTAACGGGTGATGATGTCCAGTAACAGACAGTGTTAGTAGTTCATTATGTGCGTCATGTGAATCCTATGCACCAACCTGGACCTATTCACAACATACGACATTGTTAATCCATATCTTCCTGAACTTTTCTTGCTTTGGATCAGGCTCTTTTTGCATTATTCTGCACCAATCTACATACTAAACCAATTTCTTTCATGCAAATAATATATTTGTATGTATATTTTATACAGGGCTCCGGGCAGCCGAGCGGAAATGGAGGAAAACTCGCCTCCCTGCAGACCTGGCATCCTTTCACTCCCTCCTCTCTACATTTTCCTCCTCTGTCTCTGCTGCTAAAGCCACTTTCTACCACTCTAAATTCCAAGCATCTGCCTCTAACCCTAGGAAGCTCTTTGCCACCTTCTCCTCCCTCTTGAATCCTCCTCCCCCCCCCCTCCTCCCTCTCTGCAGATGACTTCGTCAACCATTTTGAAAAGAAGGTCGACGACATCCGATCCTCGTTTGCTAAGTCAAACGACACCGCTGGTTCTGCTCACACTGCCCTACCCTGTGCTCTGACCTCTTTCTCCCCTCTCTCTCCAGATGACATCTCGCGTCTTGTGACGGCCGGCCGCCCAACAACCTGCCCGCTTGACCCTATCCCCTCCTCTCTTCTCCAGACCATCTCCGGTGACCTTCTCCCTTACCTCACCTCGCTCATCAACTCATCCCTGACCGCTGGCTACGTCCCTCCCGTCTTCAAGAGAGCGAGAGTTGCACCCCTTCTGAAAAAACCTACACTCGATCCCTCCGATGTCAACAACTACAGACCAGTATCCCTTCTTTCTTTTCTCTCCAAAACTCTTGAACGTGCCGTCCTTGGCCAGCTCTCCCGCTATCTCTCTCAGAATGACCTTCTTGATCCAAATCAGTCAGGTTTCAAGACTAGTCATTCAACTGAGACTGCTCTTCTCTGTATCACGGAGGCGCTCCGCACTGCTAAAGCTAACTCTCTCTCCTCTGCTCTCATCCTTCTAGACCTATCGGCTGCCTTCGATACTGTGAACCATCAGATCCTCCTCTCCACCCTCTCCGAGTTGGGCATCTCCGGCGCGGCCCACGCTTGGATTGCGTCCTACCTGACAGGTCGCTCCTACCAGGTGGCGTGGCGAGAATCCGTCTCCTCACCACGTGCTCTCACCACTGGTGTCCCCAGGGCTCTGTTCTAGGCCCTCTCCTATTCTCGCTATACACCAAGTCACTTGGCTCTGTCATAACCTCACATGGTCTCTCCTATCATTGCTATGCAGACGACACACAATTAATCTTCTCCTTTCCCCTTCTGACGACCAGGTGGCGAATCGCATCTCTGCATGTCTGGCAGACATATCAGTGTGGATGACGGATCATCACCTCAAGCTGAACCTCGGCAAGACGGAGCTGCTCTTCCTCCCGGGAAGGACTGCCCGTTCCATGATCTCGCCATCACGGTTGACAACTCCATTGTGTCCTCGTCCCAGAGCGCTAAGAACCTTGGCGTGATCCTGGACAACACCCTGTCGTTCTCAAATAACATCAAGGCGGTGGCCCGTTCCTGTAGGTTCATGCTCTACAACATCCGCAGAGTACGACCCTGCCTCACACAGGAAGCGGCGCAGGTCCTAATCCAGGCACTTGTCATCTCCCGTCTGGATTACTGCAACTCGCTGTTGGCTGGGCTCCCTGCCTGTGCCATTAAACCCCTACAACTCATCCAGAACGCCGCAGCCCGTCTGGTGTTCAACCTTCCCAAGTTCTCTCACGTCACCCCGCTCCTCCGCTCTCTCCACTGGCTTCCAGTTGAAGCTCGCATCCGCTACAAGACCATGGTGCTTGCCTACGGAGCTGTGAGGGGAACGGCACCTCACTACCTCCAGGCTCTGATCAGGCCCTACACCCAAACAAGGGCACTGCGTTCATCCACCTCTGGCCTGCTCGCCTCCCTACCACTGAGGAAGTACAGTTCCCGCTCAGCCCAGTCAAAACTGTTCGCTGCTCTGGCCCCCAATGGTGGAACAAACTCCTCACGACGCCAGGACAGCGGAGTCAATCACCACCTTCCGGAGACACCTGAAACCCCACCTCTTTAAGGAATACCTAGGATAGGATAAAGTAATCCTTCTCCCCCCCCCCTTAAAAGACCTAGATGCACTATTGTAAAGTGGCTGTTCCACTGGATGTCATAAGGTGAAAGCACCAATTTGTAAGTCGCTCTGGATAAGAGCGTCTGCTAAATGACTTAAATGTAATGTAAATGTAATGAACAACAATGTAACAGATTTTTACTGAGTTACAGTTTATATAAGGAAATCAGTCAATTGAACTAAATACATTAGGCCATAATCTATGGATTTCATGACTGGGCAGGGGTGCAGCCATGGGGAAGCCAGGCCCAGCCAATCAGAATGAGTTTTTCCCCACAACAGGGTTTTATTACTGACAGAAATAATCTGAGAGAAATCAACTTTTTGTGTGTATGGAATATTTCAGGGATTTTTTTTTATTTCAGCTCACTATTTCTAAAATATTGTAGACTGAATATTCACAGTTAAAACGAAGACTTGTTCCCTTTTAAAAATGTGTTAATCCAACACTTTACATGATGCGTTTATATTTTTGTTCAGTGTACATAAAATGAAGGGTCTGTAGTCAAAGACTGATGCCCTGTTGAGTTTGATTTGGCCATCTATTTCAGCAGTCTGGAAATAAAATTATTTTTATACCATCAGGAAACACAATCTGTTATCCTAGTGTCCTAACAGAGAGCTGACTAGATGGTTTCTCAGACTTTGATCAATGAGCCGGTTAGGTAATACCTCACGTGGTGACTCGTTTTAATACATGTACTGAATAAATAAAGATCTTGAGGGATAGCTGATGTGTATGGCTACTTCAGAAGTCCCGAGTTGGTCTTGTTGTTGAGCCTGTAGTGGGCAGAGGTCGGAAAGGTAGATCCAACCAATTAGACCAGAGAATGTGGATTACGTAAAAGGAAAAAGATGAATTGTAAAAATAAAATGTAAACACTGCGGTACAGTGCACTGGAAGAGATCCCTGCACACACATTAGACTAATGTTCTTTCAGGGTGGGAAGTGGGGTCAAGAGGGGGTTAAAGGTCACACATTGATAAACTGTGCGGTACATTTATCCGCTAATAGTTTTTGCATTTCAGTGCTATGTTACTGTTGAGTAATGGGGACCATAGACTTGAGACAATGTTATTGATCCTCATTCATCAAATATTGATATCTTTCTGACAAAACGTTCTCTTTTGCTAGGCTATTAATTGACTAACGTTGTCATAAATGCATCATCTGTCATTCAAGACGGATCACATAGAGACAGGTCAACTAAAGACTTCCTGTTCCTAGCAGATGACTGTAGTAAGACAGTGTTCTAACAGGATAAGGATAGGATCCAAAGCAAAGGAAATGCATATCAACAGAGGAAGGGGTTCAGTTGATGGCTGAAATACGTAAATAAAACACCTTAGGATATTTTAGGCTTACTGTAATTATTCAATTTCCATATAGCAATATTCCTTCAAGATGAAAAATGTATTTTTACTGATTATAAAGTCATAGTCGACAAACAGCAAAATCAAAGACATGCTTAAATATGTATTACATTGTTTGGTTATAATTTCGGACCATTTGAATAAAGATAAATACCACTGCAAAACTGAAGATGATTTTGCATTCTCTCGCAGGGTTACATTTGAAAATATATTATCACAGGTGCAATGGGTGCTAAACATGGTGATGTAAACCTTTTGGAACAAAAGAACCAGAAGTGTCATGTCCACACAGCAAGCCTTCGGTCATGGTCAGGTGCGGACTGGGACCATACAGTGGCTTTGGCCTTTCTAATTCACCAGCCCTTTTTACCACCGGCCCCAACTATTAGCCAGATAATGATAATTTTGCACATCTGACAGGTCATGGTGGCCCCGAACATCACCTTTGTAAATGAATCCTGAGCAGAGAAAAAACAACATGCATCAAAGTTTATTTATAAATGTATTTATTTGACAGAGACGATGCAAATGAATGAACATTTCTGTAAATGTGCTAGATTTAGCCAGCTGTCTAGTTTTCATCTGTTGTCCCTAGGACTAGGATAGATAGTCCCTAGGAAGATAGATAAAAACATTTAGAATCACTCACTTTTCACACACACTAAAAAAGCAAGTTAAAAATTATTTGAATAACAAATAATAATTGTCAAAAAGAAAACACAGTAAAATACTAACAATTAAGTAGTAGAAAATACAAAAACTATGAAATATTACAAACAGCAAACATAAAAGGTTAATAAAAGTGTATACAATCTTGCTGTTCCTTAAACCACCTTTTCACTTATTGTGTGAGCTCACAAACACTACCCACACATTTTACGTTTTCACTTATTGTGTAAGCTCATAAACACTACCCACACATTTTACGTTTTCACTTATTGTGTAAGCTCATAAACACTACCCACACATTTTACGTTTTCACTTATTGTGTAAACTCACAAACACTAGCCACACATTTTACGTTTTCACTTATTGTGTGAGCTCACAAACACTAGCCACACATTTTACGTTTTCACTTATTGTGTGAACTCACAAACACTAGCCACACATTTTACGTTTTCACTTATTGTGTGAACTCACAAACACTAGCCACACATTTTACGTTTTCGCGAAGTTGGTTCCAGTGATGAACAGCTTTTACAGAAAATGCCGACTGTGCAAGTGTTGTTCTTCACACTGGAACCTCCAGTTCCCATTCACTTCTCCGCCAGTATGTGAACCTATAGTTTGAATACTTAATGTTGTGGAGCAAGTCCATGTTAGAGGCAAGCCATGCAGAAGTGGGATGCAGGGTGCCATGTTGCTGAAATGAATGGGCCAAAACTGGAAGATTAAAAAAGGCAGCGAAAGCAAAGACCAGCAGGATAACATAACCGAAGATAGGGGAAGAGGGAGGTGTTTTAGCTAATTGCGTTATCACAAGAAATGTTTCACAGAAATTAATTTTGTTGCATACATTTACAATTCATTAGCTCTTGCATGTAAAAAGTATTTCCTTGCAATATATTGTTTTGTTATCAATTCTTTGGGTTTCATGTTTGGTTTTCAGTAGCTAGTTTTCCATCCAATTAGCAACAGATTTTCATACATAAAGAAAATCTGATAATGTTCCCATCATGGAGTGTTCCACCAAACGGACTTGTTGCACATAAAAATCATTGCGTGATGAAGTCGTGCACACAAAATATACTTTTTTTTGCACGTGTTTCCATCGCATTTTCAACCCTACCAACAGTTTTGTCACAAACTTTTGCATTATATAGTAAATGTGTCTACTCTGGTCTTGACACGTGTGCTCTATCCAACAGCTCTCAGATACAGTGTGGATAGACTGTGGGTAGGTTAGTCTACAATATTTGTACTTGTCAAGCATCGATCACCATGTCACCAGAATCAGACCCTCGTTATTTATTGGAAAGGTGCATCAAGATCACAGTGCACTTTCACCATCCTGTGAAGTTCGTCATAATTTATTTAATCTGTAGCCAAATAAACTGTAAGGTTTCCCGAGTCATAGTGGGAGGACCACACACCATATCATAGTGGGAGGACCACACACCATATCATAGTGGGAGGACCACACACCATATCATAGTGGGAGGACCACACACCATATCATAGTGGGAGGACCACACACCATATCATCGTGTGACTTTGATATGCTGATTTTTATATCAATATTCGCTCATAAATGCGTTTCAAACGCCATTTCTCGCATAATGAATATCACCAACACAAAAAGATCCCACCATGTCCGACGAACAAATTATCTGTCAGCATTTATAAAATTGTACCGAAACGTCCTGTTTCCATCACAGCTGTCATGATTTAAAAAAGTCAGTATGACTTTACTCGCATAAAAACTGTCAGGAAACGTGGTTACTATCATAATTTTTGCAATATGAAATCATTTTGTTCTAGACTTCAGAAGTTGTGCGTAATATTTAATGGCACAAAAGTAACTCACTTACTAGAGAATTGCACCATATAATAACACTATTACTCTAATAGAGGTGTTTAAAGCAGCAATCCTAATTGAAACATTAACAAAGTGCAGTCCCCGCCACAGTTTCGTTAAAAAGCTGAGGGATGGTGCTGCAGAAATGCAACCACTCTCAAATCCATAGACTAAACTGCTAAGGACTGACCATCCATGATATCAAAATTATAGGTTTAACAATGTTTTTAGACTATACAGTGTTTGTTTACATTTACTTTGAACAATGTGGAGTTTTCTTACATGTGAAACTGCAATTAGATGTTCACTTTCACATGTAAATTGCCAAGTTGACATGTGAAAAACAATCATATCTAAAAATCTAATTTGCAGTTTAATATGTGAAAAACTTTCACATGCGGAATTGGGATTTTTACATGTTGTTTTCTTACACAGTGAACGTGCAAATTAAAAATTTTCCCACATGTGAAACAGCACATTTTACATGTTTTTTTGTTGTTGTTGTTGTAAGGGTTGGACTTGCATTTTCTGAAGCCTTCTAACCAAAAGTATGATACAAATACATTCGCTGAATGTGCTCCCATACTGCACATTGATTAGCCCCATTGCAGACTATGTTGATTTTTAGCATATATTGTTGTTCATACACCGCAAATGAGGAGGGGGTAGCATATCTGCAGCTTGCTGGCATTGTTAAACTACTCCACTTTCTGAGATAAGTATTTTAAACCTCATCCATCTTCTTTATTTTATAAACCTCCATACTTCCGCGGAACTGCAGGATATACTTGAGGGAACAGTTTCTGACTGATGGCTGGCCTGCAGTATCCTATGGCAGGTTATACTATTCCAGCCTGCAGCAAAATATACCCTAGCTCGGCTCTTCTCATTGCCTCTCTCTCTCTCTCTCTCTCTCTCTCTCTCTCTCTCTCTCTCTCGCTCTTTCTCACTCAGACGCACACACTCACACCTGAACCCCCGCCCATTCAGTCATTAAACAGAAGCACAACACAGACACGCCAAAATAGCTACCGTGTTTACAGCGTTTCTAACAGATCTTAACTGTTTATCGATCTGACTTCAGCTCAGCATCCCGCTCCGCTGCTGTCCCTGCTGCCCCATCTGAAGAGGCGGAAGGAAGGAAGGCGCAACCCGACCAGGCACATTCACATCGAAGCAGTACCTCCAACTTGCCCACTGACCAGCTCTTATTTGCAGTGAAACATGAGTGATAAAGATAAAAACACCGGTAAGAAACTTTTATGTGCTTTTATTTGTTTCGTTCTATCTGCGAAGGTGCCGTGGATCAAGGCTATTGCAGTGTGTGTGTGTGTGTGTGTGTGTGTGTGAGTGAATCTAGAAGCGAGGAGCTTCTGTGAGTGGGGTGGACTGCGGTAGTCGAAATCCTCAACTCCCACTTTTCTGTATTTTTAGGTCCATTGCAGTATGGTGCTTTGCGCGTAGTCTAGACTATGGTGTATGTGCCTTTCCGCGTAAAGAGCCAAGGAAGTTGTGCGTCCTGGGCGGGCAGTGATTATACCCCCGACAGTTTCTTGGTGCAGCGCTTTGTTGGGCAATGAAACCGGAATGATTAAGAACAAGCGAGCCGGTGGCCAGACTCACTCGGTAAATGATTTACTATGTGATGCTATCGCGCACGAGATGTGGATGTTGTGATGCTGCGCTCTCCGACAATCATAACCAAAAATGTATATGTTTAAAATGTTTCATCTCTGTCAAAAGTGGAAATGTTTTCTATATTTTTTGTAAATATTTTTTGTAAATGTGGGCATTTCACGTTACTGTTGTACAGAAGATAAATGCATTTATCTCTCCCTTGAGCGCTTCGTCATGTCAAGAGGAGAGGAAAAGCGCTTGCTGATCACTTTTTTTTCCGGCGCGAGATAAATGTGCTGTTCCTAGTGTCTCGAGCTCCCTGATCACATCAGCATGCGCATAGTGGCGGAATCGTTGTTGCAGGAACAAGTGCCTAGTCTGCCAAATTTCCCGACAAGGGTTAGGGCACCGAACACCCGATTAAAATCGAGTTTATTTATAACCCCAGGACTTTTCCTATCCCATTTTGTTTCAATCTTTTCTTGTAAATTAGTTGATAGTGTAGCATAGCCAATATAGTCATGAGGGCAGGGCACTTAAACCATCACGTACTCTGCATGTAGATGACATGTACTCTCTGCATGTAGATTACATGTACTCAATGCAACTATCTTTTAAGCATAGCAGTTGGCACGACACATGCTTATTTACAGTACATGTAACATGCTTTATATAAAAAAAACTCTTGAATATTAAGTAGTATATCCTATTGCATTCACAAATGCCCACCATCATGCCCATAGAATAACACATTCATAAATATGCGTATACCCTGTACAGGCAGTATTCATGCGCCAAATGTATTTAGGCCTATACAGTAAGACACGTGGATGTGTTATGTACTCAAACGGGCTTTCTCACAGACTTACTTACATATTCCATATAATATTCCCTATCTGTACTTGCTCACTAAAACATGAGTCAAAACAAACCATGTTTTTTTTTACATTACATGACATGAATGACACAGACTGTATTCACGATCACATTACAGCCATCCAATACGATATCAATACTCTCTTACCTCTGTAACACCACTGTCTCCTAAAACTCACTCACATCTATTCATATTCATTGTTCAGGCTGTGGCCCAGGAGTAATGAAACATTTATAGACGAGTCAGAACTACTTTTCTTTGCGCAAGGAGACAGAGTGTATTTTTGTTTG